>NC_064809.1:120707678-120855034 GCF_023721935.1 Panthera uncia
CCTGCTGGGGATTCTCTCTCCCCTCCCTCTCTGCCCTACCCCATTCAAACAGTCTTTCTCTCTCAAAAATAAATAAACTATAAAAAATAAAAATAAAAAATAAATTAAAGGATACATATAGAGAGGTGCCTGGGTGGCTCAGTTGGTTAAGTGTCTGACTCTTCGTTTCAGCTCAAGTCGTGATCTCACGGTTTGTGGGTTCGAGCCCCACATCGGCTCTGTCCTGACAGTGCAGAGCCTGCTGGGGATTCTCTCTCCCCTCCCTCTCTGCCCTACCCCATTCACACAGTCTTTCTCTCTCAAAAATAAATAAACTGTAAAAAAAATAAAAATAAAAATAAATTAAAGGATACATATAGAGAGGTGCCTGGGTGGCTCAGTTGGTTGAGTGTCAGACTTCAGCTCAGATCATGATCTCATGGTTTGTGGGTTCGAGCCCCGTGTAAGGTTCTGTGCTGACAGCCCAAAGCCTGGAGCCTGCTTCAGATTCTGTGTCTTCCTCTCTCTCTGCCCCTCCCTGACTCGCACTCTGTCTCTCAAAATTAAATAAATATTTTTAAAAAAATTTTTAAGGATACATATAGATTGAAAATATATGAAGAAAAGGTATAGGGACTTTTTGTGTCTATGTTGAAGCAGGAGTCACATCCCCCTTTCACTGTCTCTACCCCAAGTGAGCTCAAGGTTCTGAACCCAAACTGTAAAGCTTTTAATGTTTCATCTTCAACTGGCAAGTGAAATGATAAGGAAAAGACAATCACCTGAGATGATTTTCTCTTGGCAAACTTCACCAGTTACAACTCCCTCCTGTCAAGTAAGGCTTGGGCAAAGACAGTCGGTTCTACTGACACCTGTCTGAAAACCGTGAGTGGGTCCTAATGCAACCGACGTGTTAGAGAACAATTTGACCGTAATGCAAATGTCACGCTTATGTTTACAATGTTATGTTTAATGCCAACAAACGTGATCTGATGTGGTTCTGACGACTTTTACCCTTTCTGCTAATAAGCAGTTACAGTAAGGGAGCTAAGAGTAGACCAAACAGTGTGACTTGAAATACAGACGATTCACGGGAGCACTATTAGACCTCAGAGATTCAAATACAACTATTTTTAGCCAGAAACTACTTTCTCCGGTATCCCCAGTTTCTCCAATGGCCATTCAATTGTAAATCGCCTTTACTTCTTCAATAGCACATAGATGCAGAGAGAAAACCAAGTGACCAATGTATCCTTTTCACCACGAAGGTGAACATTATGGGGTTACCTGTCCAGTGCACCCCAACCCTTAGATAAGAAATGACCGTTCCCCACCTCCAAACACACGAATTCTGTGTTCTTCTGGGATCCCGCGCCACCCCTCCAGCCGTGTTTGGCAGTCCAGGCTAGAGCACCGGATTCACACCGAGCCACACTTCCCGCTCCTGCGGTAGGAACCTGCTTCAAGCCAGGCGAGCCCAGAGTCCTTCTCTTATTTCTTTGTCTTTACTTTATAGTTCTATTGAGGTACAAATGATGTATAAGAAATCACAACTTGACAAGGTCTGGCATATGTATACACGTATGAAGCATCCCCAAACATTTCCTCTCACCTCTTGAATTCTCCCTTTATCCTTGAGACCATCCCCATGCAACTACTGTTCTATTGTCTTTTTAAGGTTTATTTGTTTTATTTTTGAGAGAGAAAGAGAGAGAAACACACAGGGGAAGGGCAGAGAGAGAGAGACAGAGAGACAGAGAGACAGAGAGACAGAGAGAGAGAGAGAGAGAGAGAGAGAATCCCAAGCAGGCTCTGCGCTGACAGCACGGAGCCTGATGCAGGATTCAATCTCACGAACAGTGACATCAGGACCTGAGCTGACCACTGAGCCACTGAGGCATCCCTGTTCTATTTTTGATCAGATTCATTTGCATTTTCTAGAGTTTTATATAAAGAAGGTCGCACAGTACGTAGTGTCTTGGTACACTGGTTTTCCCACTTACTCAACCCTCAGGAACGTTTTCAGTAAGCACTACTGCACACCTACTATGTGCCAGCCACCACACAGGGAACTGTGCGGGGACCCTAAGTGAGTAAGTGATGACGCACGAGCTCTGTAGTGACAGCATCACAGGCAGTGGGGGAGGCCGAGAACCCGCGAGCCGACAAGCAAGGCGAAGGGGAACTTAGCCCGGTTCCCCTCTCAGACGAGATGGCAATTCAAAGTCATTTGTGCTGCATCTACAACTCTAAAAAGCACCTCTCATTTTTCCATTAGTTTAGATATTTCGTCCAGGGAAGAGCAATCCATGACAATTACAACTACTCATCTGAATAATTAATAATGCATATGACATTTGCACAACTCCTATCAGAAGTTAAAATAACATCTTTATTACTCAGTAAATAATATCTGCCACTTTGATTGTTCTGCGACAATCTATCATGCTTCCCAACGTTCTAAAAATAAAACCACACGGGACTACATTTGAAACAAAATTACATGTGATAATGGTTTAATGACAACCTAATCTTAAGTCATTTGATAAAACGCACAGTTGGTAGAGTGTGTAACTCTGTCTCAGGGTTGTGAGTTCAAGCCTCACCCCCAGTGTGGAGCCAACTTTAAAAACAAACAAAAAAAAAAAACAGGGGTGCCTGGGTGGCTCAGTTGGTTGAACATCTAGCTCTTGATTTTGGCTCAGGTCATGATCCCAGCGTCATGGGATCAAACCCTGCATCTGCACTGAGCATGGAACCTGCTTGGGATTCATCCTCTCTCTCTTTCTCTCTCTCTCTCTCTTTCTCCCTTCCTCTTCCCCTCCCCAACTTGTGCGCGCGCGCACGTGCTTTCTCTCAAATAAAAAAAACAAAAAACAAAAAAAAACTTAACTGCTCAAAAGAAAAGTATTTGTTTTGTTTCCTGAGGGAAACTTCTTAGAAAAAGAAAATGTAGCCATATCAAAAGATCAAATACTAGGCAAGCTATCAAGAATTTTTCATTAAAGTATGGAGGAAGTAGAAAGGCAAGAATTATCAATGCCTTCTATACCATCCACTGGGCACTTCCCATTGATTATTTGATTAATGCTCACAAGAACTCCCTAGGGTAAACACTGCGACACCCAGTTTGCAGATGAGAAAAGCTAAATTAGGAAGGTCCAAGGTCATACACTTAGCAAGCAATAAAATGTCGGTCAATTGCCTGGCAGACTATTTGGCACATAGCAGGCACTTCATAAATGTCAGTTCCCATCTCCTTTACACATGCATTCAACTCATATTTTTCCTAAACAGCATAATCCCAGAAGCCAGGTCCCCTGACTCTTTCATGGGATCTCTGAGATCAAAACTATTTTTATAATAATGCTTAAACGTGCCAGACAGAATACTGTCGATTAGGACATCCACATCCTAATCCCTAGAATTTGTGGCTATGCTATCTTTACATGGCAGAGGGGAATTAAGGTTGTAGATTAAATCAGGCTGCTGATCAGCTGACTTTAAGAGAGAGACTAGGCTAGTTTATCTAGGTGGGCCCTAATCACAAGCGTTAAGTGTAGAAAGGACAGAAGATTCAGCGTCACAGTGATGGAATGTGAAAAAGGCTCCACTGACCATTGCAGGCTTTGAAAATGAAAGGGGCCCTAAACCAAAGAATGCAGGAAGCTTCTAGAAACTGGGAAAGGCAAGAAAACATGCTCTAGAGCCTCTAAAAGGAACAGAGAACTGCCAACACTGATTTTTAAGACACTGGAAAGGTAAAGAGATTCTACATCCCCACCATCCAGTTTAGGAAATAAACCCCTTAAATCTTCACCTGCATTCTCCTCCTGCCAAAGAGGCAACCACCACTCCGACGTTGGTGTTTATCATTCTCCTGCATTTTTTACTTTTAGCACATGCATGTGCCAACACCCTGAATTTAGCCCGACGAGACCCATTTCAGACTTGTGATCTCCAGAACTATAACTGATTTGTGTCGTTTTAAGTCACTAAATTTGCAGTGATTTGTCAAAGGAGCAATAAGAATTTTTGCCTTTTTCACTCTTATTTTCTCACCAATTTACAGTGGAGCTTTCCAGAGGCCACACAATGTCTGACAACTCAATGGACAGAATGCAGAATCCGATCAGAGACCCCAGCCATCGCCTACTAATCCAGACACTGCAGAAATCTGCAAGAATGTGAAACTATGACATTCTTATAAAGTTCTTTTATTTTGGAAAGTAGTCATTTTTCATCGAAAAAGTGTGTCATTTATGTTAGCAGGTAACAGATTTGTTATTTCAAATGAAGTGATAAATACCTATTTTTTTAATCTCTCATTTTTAATTTCTAATATAGCCACTATCAGTGTAATCTATATAAACAGAAAAATTTGGGGACCTTCAATAATTTTAAGTGTGTAAGTCCTGTGAGCAAAACATTTGAAAACTGCTACCCTAGCTATGCCTGCCTTGTTCGCTACTATAAAGTAAGCCACACATAGACGATACTCAAAAAATACTTGTTAAATAAAATGGATACTCAAACAATATTCTGACACTGAGAGTAATCATGTTTCTCAAGCAGGTTCTCCTGCTCAAAAGAGAACAAAAACATTCCAGGTGGGCCCAAAGTAATCACAAGAGTTACATCTTGGAGAGTTATGTCTCTAAATACAAATTAAAATTTTATTCTGGTTTATATATCATTATCTCATAAATTCACTTAATATAAGACAGTTCCCCCAAACCCTAGTAAACTGAAAAAGAGGAGTTTCTCACAGTCAAGGACAAACCCACTAAAGTACAAAAGTGTCTTACCAAGCCTGATCAATCGGCTAACCTCTCTTTCTCACTGCACCATCTTGATTAAAACATGAAGTATGTAACTTCAAAAATAGAAGAAAAAAGAAAATACCACCTTTTTTTCTCCTAGGCACCCGCTAATAATGCATGACAGGCACATAAAGACTTCTAGGGGGAGGTAGTGATCTTCAATCTGCTAAATGCTTTTCATTCTTTTTTTAATGTATATTTATCTTTGAGACAGAGAGAGAGAGAGAGAGAGAGAGCGCGCGAGCAGGAGGGGCAGAAAGAGGGAGACACAGAATCCAAAGCAGGCTCCAGGCTCTGAGCTGTCAGCACAAAGCCCAACGCGGGGAGCCTGCTAAACGCTTTTTTAACAATTGTAGGGGAAAAGGCTTTTTATTCTCTTTTTTTCCTTCATCTAAAATAGAGCTTGTCAAAGTCAGGACCTCGTTGACAGGAAACCTCACAGGAATTAAGCCTGCCTTGGATTCTAGGTGTCCCAACAGAAGCAGCATGCCCCTGGGGCAGGGCTGGCTGCACCCTTGCTCTGAGCCAGTCGGACAACATGCGGCTCCCTGTGGTCAGTACCAAATGGTTCACTTCCAACGGGGTATCGGGAATCGACAAGCCAGACCGAATGCAAAGAGCTTCCAAAGTAATGAAGTCAAGGGGAGGGGCAGCGATGATACATGATCACCATCTTCATATTTAAACAGCTATCATATGGGAGAGGAATTAGAATGACTCTGTGTGACTCAAACCCTCCAAAATAAAATTGGCAGGCTTGTGCTCATATGGCAAACTCAAGCAGATGCCAGATGGCCACTAATAAGTGCTATGGAAAAACGGAATCCTTCTTCCAGCAAAGGGCTGGATAGATTCTATGACCTCGAAGGGTCTCTCTGCTTCTCTTCTAATTTAGGAATTTCTTCGCTACCTGAAAAATGTGGAAATTATTACATGGCATGTTTCCCCCTGAAATCTTTGTGCTACTTCTTCCCATGGCCACAGGATCATCAATATCTTACACCAAAATAAAATAAGACATTTAAAAAGTACATCTGACGATTTTTAAGACCCTCGGAAGGGTAAAAAGATACTACATCCCCATCATCCAGTTTAGGAAATAAACCCCTTAAATCTTCACCTGCATTCTCCTCCCGCCAAAGAGGGTAACCACTACCCTGACTTTGGTGCCTATCACTCTCCTGCATTTTTGACTTTTAGCACATGTATGCATATCACTATAGGTGATCTATAATATCTTTTATGTGTTTTCAAGCCTTTAAAAATTAGTATACATGTAGGGGCACCTGGGTGGCTCAGTTGGTTAAGCGTCCAACTTTGGCTCAGGTCATGATCTCAAGGTCCGTGAGTTCGAGCCCCGTGTTGGGCTCTGTGCTGACAGCTCAGGGCCTGGAGCCTGCTTCAGATTCTGTGTCTCTCTCCCTCTCTCTGCCCCTCCCCTGCTCGCACTCTGTCTCTCTCAAAAATAAATAAACGTTAAATTTTTTTTTTTAAATTAGTATACATCTGCAACTTGCTTGGTTTTTTTCATACACACACACACACACACACACACACACACACACACTCGGTGTTGTTTTTACAAGAGTCATCCATGTTGGCATATAGGCACAAGTCTTATTCAGGAGACAACATACATTTTCTGTAAGTGTTTTGGGCTGCACCCATGGACCATACATTCTGTTGCAACTACTCAACTCTAATGCCCTAGCACAAAACGAGCCCCCAAAAGTATGGACATGAATGGGTATAACTGTGTTCCAATACAATTTAATACATGAAAATAGCAAGCAAGATCTGGCCCATGAACTATAGTTTGCAACTCTTCCCATAGTAAACATTATTTTCTTTCGGTGTCACTATAGCATTTGTCTGATATGAACACCTTTTGGGTTTCTTTGGTTATAGCATTTGCCCCAAATCTCTTTTCTCATTCTGTTAATTTCAACCTTTCTTTGTTGGTGAATCTCTTATAACAGCATTCAGCTAGAATTTGTTTCTTTTATCTGATCTGACAATCTTTTAGTCTGAGTTGATCATGATTACTGACATATCTGGAATTATTCCCACTACCACATTTTATGATATTTCTTGCTTTTTCTCTGTTTCTTTTACCTCTTCTCTCCTACTCTCTTTTCAACTTATTTTTATATTGTCAATACTTATTTAGATTTACTCACATGTCTACCAATACCTTTGCTTTCCATTTGGGCCTGAGTTGAAGGTCTAGCCATCCAGGGAGAGTTTCCATTTGCATCTATCAGGAATCCCAGGACATTATCACCTTGGGACCACTTTTAGTTAACTTCTCAGTTTGATTAACAGACCACGCAAGCAGACTATATTCAAACCCAAACGCACGTGAGGACCAGCCTGATTCCAGGGTTACAGGGAGATTTCCACAACCTCCCGACACACACAGGGAAAAACGTAGAGCAGAGACCAAGATATCCAAGTTTCCCTGTTGTCTTCCTGCATGGAAGGCAGGTCTCTGTGGGTCCTGGATTTATGAGATTCAGAGAGGGAGAGACAGACAGACAGAGACACAGAGAGACAGGCAGAGAAACAGAAAAAGACAGAGAGAGACAGAGAGAGAGAGAGACAGAGAGAGAGAGAGAGACAGAGAGAGAGAGAGCGCGTGTGTGTGTGTGTGTGTGTGTGTGTGTGTGTGTTCCCTCCCACCAAGCATAGCCAATAAAACCCAACAGGTGCTCCCAGGACAGTAACGCCTTCAGGGCTGCTCACCAGCCTCCTTTTTTAGGCCCTGCCACTACACTTTAGTTCCCCAGAGCTCAGCTATACGTGCAAAAGAATGTTCTTTGTAATTTTTCCAGCATGTGAGTATTCTATACAAAAAGATTTTTAAACTACCCATCTAGTCTACCAGAACGCTGGAAGCCAAAATCCAAAAAGAACAACTCTAAAATACAGAAGACTTGTCTGCCTCCACATGTCTTCAAGAGCCCAGTCAGACTCCTGGATCTCAGTCCCCTGCTGAGTCCTACTCCGTAAGCACCTGCTCATGACAATCCTTCACACTCTTACAGACTAACAGAGGGTTCAAAGAGTGCTGGGTTCACCAGAGAGGGCTGAGATGCTCCAGAAACCTCCTGAAACTATAGACGAAACTGCGTGTGTGCTTGCACTGTGAGTAACTGTGCAAATCTGCCTGTTTTTCTTTTTTTTTTAATTTTTTATTTTTAACATTTATTTATTTTTGAGACAGAGAGAGACAGAGCATGAACGGGGGAGGGTCAGAGAGAGGGAGACACAGAATCTGAAACAGGCTCCAGGCTCTGAGCTGCGAGCACAGAGCCCGACGCGGGGCTCGAACTCACGGACCGCGAGATCATGACCTGAGCCGAAGTCGGCCGCTTAACTGACTGAGCCACCCAGGCGCCCCTGTTTTTCTACAAACAGAATACACAGCTTTCTCGAGATCCTCAGGGGGACCCTGACTCTGTTATTCTATGCCTGTTACATAGAAAAGGCATCAGGTTGTACAATTAAGCATCTTTGGGTATCATTATTATACATTCTTGTTAAACATATTGTTTGAACCTCCCAAGTAGAGTCTCTAGAGCCTCTATTTTGAGCTATTACCTCAAAAGCAGGGTTCCACAGTCAAAAGTATTTGGGGAGTGCTACACCAACATCCTCCTCCTTGAAGACTCATGCATTTTAAAGACTCTGATAAGCCTACCTGTAACGAAGCTTTTTTGACATGTATTTTCAACATTTCCGTATCCACATCTCTCAGAAGATGGTGGAACACAGTCTGAGAAACACTAGTCCCGTCTTAAAATTACCTCATTATTATGAAGCTGTTTCCTTAACCCACTGCAGTTCCTTGAGGGAAGGGTTTGCACTTTATGTTTATTCTATATACACTAAGCTTATACGACTGTCCTACACACACAGTCCTTACGAAATGCCTAATTTTTGAATGAGAATGAAATGCTCTCAACCGAGAACTCTGAATAAAATCCTTCAACACCCTGTAAAAGCTTCTAACACTTCACACTAATCCCCACACTTCTTTCCACAAGTTAATACACTTCACAGCCCCAGCTAAGCAGCCAAACGGTCTGGCTCTACACAGAGGTCTGGCTCTACACAGACCGCTCTGAGAAGATGCCTGAAGGGGCTGGGGGGGTGCACTGGGCATCCGAATCCCTTGCTTCTCTTCTGTCCCAACTGGCAGCTTCACCTGACACAGGTCAGGGATGAGTTCCAGGAAGGTGCACACGGGGCGGGGGGGGGGGGGGCGCATAACAGGAAATCACAGACCACAACACAAACACATCCGTCCCTTTAATTACAATCGCACAATGATTTCTTAGAATTCACCATTCTAGGACACGGTTTCTTGAGCCTGGCCTTACCGACACCTGGGGCTGGATTATTCCTTGCTGTGAGGACGCTGTCCTGTGCATTACAGATTGTCTAGGGGCATCATCCCTGACCTCCTCACGCTGGAGGCCAGGGGCAGCGCCTCACCCCCAGGTGCAACGAGCCAACAGGTCTCCAGACGTTGCCAAATGCCCCCCACCCGGCCCCGACGCCGGCGGAGACCCGCGGCTCTGCAGGGAATTTTTGCTGGAGGTTATAAACCGGTATTTCTTTTCCTAAAAATACGAAGAACCTTTCCTTTGAGCTGAGTTTGACAGGATGCATAAATATTCTACTTCCAAAATCTCAAGTTTAAAAAAAAAAAAAAAAAAAAAAAAGAGAGCCCAAATGAGGGACATTCTACAAAGTACATGACCACTTCTCCTCAAAGCTGTCAAGGTAATCAAAACCTTGAGGAAAACTCAGAGAAACTGTCACCACCAAGAGGAGCCCAGGGAGACATGAAACTAAACGCAGTGTGCTGTTCCGGGTGGGTTCCTGGGGCAGAAAAGGACATTGGGTTAAAAACTAGGGAAATCTGAATTAAATATGGACTTGAGTTAATACTGATACATACTGACAATGCATCGACGTTGGTTCACCAATTGTGACGAATGTGCCACAGTCACGTGAGGTTGGGTTTATAGAAACCACATGATTTTTCTGTAAGTCGAAAACTGATCTAAAAACTAAAGTTTACTAAAAAACTTCTTAAAAACAAAAATGGAGGGGGGAAAAAGAAGGGCGGGAGAGAAAGGGTAAATAAAACATGTAATGAAAATCAGCTCTTCCCTGAGCAGACTTCATTCTGGGAGAGTCTGCAAAGGGCTTGTTTGCATCAGCCAAGAGATCCCATGACCAGAAAGCAATCATCAGAAAGGGAGAAAAAAAAATTTATTTTGTCCTTTCATAAATTGAAAAAAATAAAAATAAAACCACATGTTTTTGTCTGAATAGCCGTATTTTTTCTGACCTCTCATTCCTACAGACACAGTTCAAGTGTCACCCCCAGCAAGGGTTTCTGCAGCCCCTGGATCCCTGAGCAGTTCATCTGCTCTGGTATCAAAGCCCCTAGGGTCCCTTGTTTATGTCCCCCAAGCTGACTGTCGCTTATCTGTTTACCAGTCTCCCCCCAACGTGACAGCAGTCCCACGCTGGGCGTTGGCAGGGACTCACCCAGGGTGGGCCCCTCCCCCTCAGACTTGCCCATGTGTGAATCAACAGCCGTTAAGCCCACTGCTGGGTACCTAATAAATTCTTGGTGAGTGAATCAAGCTGGACATGTATATTCTTACAGACCTCGGCTAATGGCGGGTAGGAACGGTGTAGCCCCAGACAGGGGGAGAAAGGAAATGTCAAACGTTAGTCCCCGTGTTCTCAGGGGTGAGACAGGGACCTCCTAGATATGTGCCGGGGGCATGAAGGCGGGATGGGGCACACCAATACATCATTCCCAGACCTGTAACACTTGAAAAGGCTTACACGTTGTTTAGTCCAGCGGCCTCCTTCTACAGAGAGACATCCAAGCTAGAGCGATCAGGGGGCTTGTTCAAGGCCACGCAGCTAGTTTGGCACTGCCCTAAGCTGAAGGGTACCTAGACTCTAGAGCTAACGAACTCATCTCCACCCCTCACTAAGTGTGTGTCTAAAACTGGAAGTTACTTACTAATGAATAATACTAGCTACTAACTACTATACAGCTGCTGCATGCCAAGCCCAGCTTAAAATCCCCACATTATCCCCAGATCACTGGTGAGGAGACTAAGATCAGAGAGGAAAGATAACAAGTAACTTGCACCTAAGACCACAGAGGTATTTAAGTCTCAAAAATCTCCTCTGACCTCTCATACTCCACAATTTCACTCTGATTATCACACCCCAAAACCCAAACTCTGGCCTCATGCTGATCTTTATCACCCAACACTCTAGCTGTCTCACTCGGCAGGCACTGTTCTAAACACCTTCCATGGATGGACACAATCATTCCTCACCAAACCCTAGGGTGCGGTACTGCTGACATCCCCATGTTACAGATGATGAAACTGAGGCTTCATGAAGAATGGCAACAATTCGGCCTGTAGTTTCTTATAAAACTAAACATGCAATTACCATTCAACCAAGCAAGGGCATTTAGACAAATGAAAACATGTTCACACAAAAACCTATATACGCAAATGTTTACCGCAGATTCTTAATTGTCAAAAACTGGGAGCAACCCAGCTATCTTTCAGTGAGTGCAGAACAGTTCAGCGGTTCACCACGGTTAAAAAATGGTTCAGCTGTGGTTCATCCACTCCATGGGACGCTACTCAGCAATAAAAAGAGAACACACATGGATACAACACACACAACCACTTGCACGCATCTCCAGGAAGTTACGCTCAGTTCAAAAAGCCAATTCCAGAAAGTCACATACTGTTTGATTCCTTCTATATAACATCTTTGAAATGGCAAAATTTTTGAAATGGAGAACAGATAATGCCCCAGGGACTGGAGAAAGCATTGGCAGGAAGTGGACATAGCTATAAAGACAATGTGAGAGATGTCGCTAATGATATTCCGTATCTTAAGAATATTAACCGCAGCACTGGATTCTTGAACCTGCATATGATAAAACCGTAGAGAACTAAATACACAAACACAAGTGAAGTCAAAGTAGAGGGCTCTGATTAAGATCTGTACAATGTATCAGCATAGACACACTGCTTGAGATACTATACTCTTCTTTTGCAAAATGTTACCACTGGGAGAAACTTGGGTAAAGGGTATGCCAGACCTCCGGCATCAATTTTTACAACAGCGTGTAAATGTATAATAATTTCAATTTTAAACAGTCTTGCAAGTCCCAAAGCAGAGCTAGATGATCTACCTTTCTTTCATCTAAGATCTGCAACGTCCAGGATCTGGAAAGGCACCCTTTTCACCATACCACACAGCCACTTCCAAATGCAGTGCAAAATTTAACCCTAAGCAAAGGAAAACTAAGAAGCCCTTTTTTTTTTTTACAGAATTCTGCGTTGCCAGCCACTTTGAGCTCTCTCAGAAAATTATCCCAGTTGGTGAAAATCAGCCCCTTGCTTTCTCTCATTAAACTGACTTCTGGCCAAAAGATTGAAAGTGGGATCCTACCAAAAGTTCTCTCCCACCAAATACTTTCCTTATCCACCCTACCCCACCCCACCGCACTGCCACCATCAGTCAGTACAAACATCTCAATTCTAAATCTTCCTTGAAAGTAGCAGCACCAATGGCTTAACACTGGCCTTTAATACCAGGCCCAAAATGGTCAGCTGCTACAGAAAAGTAGCGGAGCACAGGAAAAGGGACAGAGGGTCAGGGGCTGAGACAGACCCCAGGTCAAGGTGTGACCTTGGCCAGGTTCCTTAGACTGGAGTCTGACTTTTCCCATCTACAGGATGGGGATGTGGCATCGTCCCTCCGAGGTATGGGAAGGATTCAGGAAGACTATCTATGTGCCTGGCACTAGGATTTCCTCGGGCCTCCCACCACCTCTGCCCATTTCCCTCACCAAGCCGATTTTATGTTTACCTGCCAACAAAGGAGTCACTCCCTGGAATCCCCTCCTCACTAAGTTTGGTAGATAACCCAGAACACTCTCAACTTGGACCCCTCCTATTTCAAACACGGCAAAAAAAAAAAAAAAAAAAAAAAAAAAAAAAAGGAAAATCGCTTCTGGCCACCGACAGCAGCCCAGCAGCTCAGCTCCAGAGGCACTCACCGCCTGCCGGACTCCGGCTGCTACTATTATTACTCTCCGTTATTAACAATACCTAACAGTGCCTGGGGGTGACTGCCTCCTAAGCGATGTCCGTGGAGCCCAAAGCGCTTCCGATGTAGATTTCTGGCTACGAATCACCAGAATTTATAAAACTGCTTTCCCGACAGGAGAAAGGAAAATTGTAAAGTTTCTGGAGGTGCATTTTTCCGCGTTTCCCGGAATCGCACTGCGGGGGAGATGTCGCCGCAGTTGGGACTGGGGGAGACCGAGGGTCACGACTGGAGGGCCCTGGAGGTCAGCAGCGGGACGTGCGAGGGTGCCCGCTCACCCGCTGACCGCCTGAGACGGGCCCCTAGGCACTGGAGGTTCTGCGGGAACCGCCGCACTCACCTTCCGTGCTCCTCTTTGCCTCCCGGTAGCGCTCCCACAGGTAGCCTTTCATGTCCGGGGCCGTTCCAGGTGCTGTGCACAAGGGCCGTGCGGGGCCCGCGCGCCGCCACCCCCGGGCCGCGGTCCCGCAGGCGCTCAGCAGAGCCGCCGCCGCCCTCGCCCCGGCCCGACGGGCCACAGCCGCCGCCGCCGTGGCCATGCTTCCCGCTGCCCTGCTGCTAGCGGCGCCCAGATACCGGAGCTCTACCCGCGCTCAGCCTGCCGGCGGGCGGCTCCCTACGTCGGAGCACGTGGCGGCGGCGCGGCCCGCCCCTGTGGCCGCCGCGGGGGCGGGGCCTGGAGGGCTGGTCCTCTCCGGCAGGGGGCGGGGAAGGGGCGTGTCTGAGGCGTGGTCTGGCCCTGTCGGGCAGGAGGCGGGGCGGGGCGGGGGCGGGGTCTGGGCCTGTCTGACAGGGGGCAGGGAAGGGACGGGGAAGGGGTGGGGCCTTGGGCGGGGCCTGGTCCTGCCGGGCAAGGGGCGGGGCGAGGTGGGGCGTGGGCGGGGCGTGGGCGGCCTGGCCCTGGCGCCCAGCCTGCTGTGGTCGCTCCGAGATCCTACCTGTTTCCTCCTCGCTCGCCGACTGAGGCCGTCCCCCAAACTCTGACTGCATGGACAAAGTGCCTCTAGCCCAGGATTCAGGACGTGACCCCTCTCAGCATTAACAGCGTCTGAATTCTGGCTCTCTTCTGGACTGCGGGGGCGGGTCTGGAAGGTCCCTCGGTCCCCAAGATTGGCTCTTTACAGCGCCGCCCAAGAGGGGCAACTGGGCCAAGGCCCCACATGTGGGCTGATCTGTTTGAAAGTCATCCTCTTCCCCCGCCCCCGCCTACTGCACAGCCTAGAAGGCCAGTGCCCCTCCAGAAATTCCTGCCTCGAGAGGGAGGCCCTCAGAATACCGCCACACTGCTCCTGCGCCTGCCTACGTTCACAGGTGCACCTGTCTTCCCTCACATCTGCTAGGCTGCACCTGTTCTATGCATTGTGGTCCACCAAAGACAAACAGTAACCCCCACGATGCGACATTTCTGTGTGACTGAATCAGACTTGGCTGCTGCAGGAAAGGCCCACCCAGAACCCCGCTGAGGATCGCTGAACTCAGAGGACTCCCCAAGCTCTCGATTACTGTGGTTACTGTTGAGCAGGGTGTTAGTTGGAGTACAGGGAATAACTCAAGGCTGGCACACTGCCTGGAAGACCACACTGCCATATGTGAAATAAGTCACGATTTAAGACAAATAACCCAAGCATTCACCTATGCTTACCTTGTTGGCTGAAGGGGTCAGAAAATGCTTCTTGGAAAAAGATGGCCTCTGAGTTAGACCTTTACAGATAACAACTACTATTTATTAAAGGCTTGCTATGTGCATTCTCATGCGATCCCCTCAGTAATCCTGAAAAACAGGAGCTGTGATTTCTCCCATTTTATAAATAATGAAACTGAGGTCAAGAGAAATGGAATAATTTTCCTGAGGTCCCACTGCTGAGCCCATTCTTCCATCTGGCTTCCTAGTATACTCTGTAGAATTTAGTTAGGTGATAAAATAGCCGATAAGTAATCCTTAACAGTTAATGGGTAACAAATCACTGATGAGAGGCAATTAAAATGTTTCAAGTAGATAGGATATGGGCACCTGGGTGGCTCAGTCAGTTAAGCCTCTGACTCTTGGTTTTGGCTCAGGTCACGATCTCACAGTTCATGAGATCCAGCCTTGTGTTGGGCTCTGTGCTGACAGCACAGAGCCTGTGTGGAATTCCCTCTCTCTCTCTCTCTCTCTCTCTCTCTCTCTCTCTCTCTGCCCTTCCCCTGCTCAAGCTCTATCTCAAAATAAATAAATAAACATTTTTTTTAAAAAAGAATAATATAGATATGATATTAAATCCATGGACTCTGGGGGAACCTGGGTGGCTCAGTCAGTTGGGTGTCCGACTTCGGCTCGGGTCACGATCTCACAGTTTGTGAGTTCAAACCCCGCATTAGGCTCTGTGCTGACGTCCCAGAGCCTGGAGCCTGCTTCCGATTCTGTGTCTCCCTCTCTCTCTCTGCCCCTCCCCTGCTCACGCTGTATCTCTCTCTCCTTCAAAAATTAATAAACTTAAAAAAAATTAAATAAATCCATGAACTCTGGTACATTAAAGTTACTTTATGATTTCAATTTATTCCAATTTATCTTTTCTTATTCATGTTTCATTTAAAAAAGTTTTGGTGATAGCAATTATAAATTTTGTTTACAAGGAAAATCAATTCATAAATTCAAAATAAACTATATCAATGTAAAAGTAACACAATTAGAACTTTAACAGTACTGCTTCAGCATATTTTTAGATATGGAACCCTGTGAGATCAACATTCTTCTACCTACCATGTAAATATGAATCACTTCAAAATTATTTTTAGCTACAATCTGTTACATATTTTAGAATATTTTTTTTTAATTTTTTTTTTTAACGTTTATTTTTGAGACAGAGAGAGACAGAGCATGAACGGGGGAGGGTCACAGAGAGAAGGAGACACAGAATCTGAAACAGGCTCCAGGCTCTGAGCTGTCAGCACAGAGCCCGACGCGGGGCTCTAACCCACGGACCGTGAGATCATGACCTGAGCCGAAGTCGGACGCATAACCGACTGAGCCACCCAGGCGCCCCCTGTTACATATTTTAAAGAACTAAAAAATCAAGACCTAGACTTTGATTATCATCACTTCTAAAAGTTATGAAAGAAAATATCTCATCAAAGAGTTCTAAATAAAGGCAAGTATTAAGAAATTTCAAACACAAATACACCCATGATCATTTTTATACTTTATTAGTATCATTGGAGGTCTTCAACAATTTGGTTTCAAACTGAGATCTTCTCTGCAAAAAACTCTTCTGGGGAACTGAACTGTATTCTGGGCTATGAAAAAGCCACTTTTCTGATATGAACTCAGATATGGATTCCCAGGGATTATTTGTGCTAAGAGACCCTCCTGCCAAGGGATGCCGGTCAATTGTGGTGATTTGGCCTTTTCCACCCTCACCTTTAGCTGAGAAAACCTTTTGCCGTGAAAGCTTTACTACACCATCCATTTTACCCAAAGACAAAACCTTAGAGGAATAATCTTTCTTTTTCATTGAACCTCCTTTTTCTGAGCCATTCCATGGCTCCACATTATCCTGTGTCTTCTGTCGGGTCTTCTCCTCAACAGAAATGGAAACGATGGGTCTCAAGACTTTTTTCCCTTTTCCAGAAGCGCATTTTGATTTCTCTGAAATTATATGAGGTGCCAAGTCCATGCTTTTAACTCTCTGTAGGTTATGTGCATTCGTGCATACCGCAGAGCTCACTGTATTAGAACTCTGAGCACTGTGGTAGTCTAATTTAAGCAAGTACTCCCATAATGAGATGCCATTCCTAGAACCCTCGAAATATTGCTGACTCATGCCTTGAGGCCAACATCTTCTACTCCTGATCCGCTCAATTTCCCTCAGAAGTCTGCAAAAGATCAGAAATCGTCGAGAGGCCACATGTATCACGTGAATAGCCAGAAGCAGTTTTCTTTTTGAGACCCAGAACAGAAACTCACTGCAGGATTCCATGGATTGATAAATGAGAAGATCCCAGGTAGGTCGCCCTTAAGGCAAGTGATCTGTACAAATAGCCCACTGCTTCAGTCATGACGTGATGACCGGAGTCATTTATGAATAACTGACCTGCTGGATATTTGAAAATAAGAATATTAGCATTTTTAAAAATTACTCCTGGTTTCACATACTTAAAAGAGAAGGATAAAAAAAATTATAAAAGATGGCATTGGGTGCTTGTTTCAGCAGTACATATACTAAAATAGGAATGATACAGAGAAGATTACGTGAACCGTTCCATTATTTTTAAGAAAAGGGTGGCTCAGTCGTTTGAGCAGCCTACTTTTAACTTCAATTCAGGTCATGGTCTCACAGTTCATGAGTTCGAGCCCCATGTCAGGATCTGAGCTGACAGTGCAAAGCCTGCTTGTAATATTCTCTCTCTCTCTCTCTCTCTCTCTCCCCCTTCCCTGCTCATGTTTTCTTTCTCTCTCAAAATAAATAAATAAACTTAAAAAAAAAAAGATGGCATTAGAACATCATCTATTATAGTATTCCTGACAAAAACATTTAATCCAAGTCTAAATATAAGGAAACAATCAGATACAAATTGATTTTGGCTCAGGTCATGGTCTCAAGGTCATGGGATTGAGCGTCAGGCTCTGTGCTGACCATGGAGCCTGCTTGGGATTCTCTCTCTCCCTCTCTCTCTCTCTCTGCCCCTCCCTCTCGTGCATGCACACATGCACTCTCTCAAAATAAATAAAAATAAACGTTTAAAAAAAGGATATTTCCTAGAACACGTGGGGACACTTGAATATAAACTGCACATTAGATAACAGCCTTATGTAATGGTCAAATTTCCCAGATTTGATAAGTGTATCATGGTTATTTAGGGGAACGTCCTTGTACTTTGAAGACACATGCTGAAGTATTTACAAACAGAAGTGTCATATCAGCAACTGACATTCAAATAGTTTGGAAAAAAAATATGGATGGACATGCATGTATGAAAGAGAAAAAGAATGCAAATGTGGCCAAAAACGTTAACAATTGGTGAATATAGGCAAAGGGTCTATAGGTGTTCATTATATAATGCCAGGTGCCACTGTCAATAATGTAATATAACTCTCTAAAATGTGTTTATATATATATATGTATATATATAACATATACATATATATATATATGTATATATATATATATATTAACAGTCTAAACTGCAAGTGGCAAATTTATTCATTTATTCATCTACTCATTTTACCCATTTATTCATTTACTCATTTTACCCATTTACAAGACCCATTTTAAGAAGCTGAATTTCTACCGCTAGTTATAAACATAATGTAAGGCCAGTGCATACAGGGCATCAATTTGGGTGTGTGACAAAGAGACTGCCAAGATCTTAAGGGTAAAAACCACAGGCCCCATATTAATAATAATAATAACAACAATGGTAAATTATGCGATTGCCATCCATCAGGGCTGTGTAATCCCAAAAGGTATAAATGATCATCATTTGTCTATTGTTTTCTCATTTAGCCTTTTACTAGGACACACATCCACATGGTTCAATGAAAATGTATAAAGCTATGAAGTAAAAAGCGTCTCTCCCATCTCGGTCCTCATCTGTGCAGTCTTCTCCTAACCCGCGTCCTTCCAGAGAACTTTTAGTGCATGTCTATTGTCTTTTAAAGAGGAGAAGACTGGAAGAAGTAACTAGCTCCCGTTCATGGTAGAACAGTCCAAGGTCTGCTTCATCCCCAAGCCCGTGTCCTCCACTGACTGCTACACTAGGCTGCCACTTCCCTCATCCTGGATTGTCCTTCTTCGGAGGACCAGCCGTGGCTTCTATTTGCAGAAATGTTCTCTTCTCTGTAGCTCTGCCTCATGAGTCATAACCCAGGTCTCAGAGTCTCGTAGGGAGCTGTAGCTATTGGCTCTGCTTAGCAATCTGTGGCTATTTTTCTTCTTTTCGAATTATTTTCATAACTCCCTGTGATGTTATGTCTAGCAGAGCAGAAGGCACTTTCACAAGTGACCCTGCTCTGGATGGCCACGTTGCCTTGGTCTTAACTAACCTTACAAGGTAAAGAGAAGAAGAGAGCCAGAATGTCTCACGCGGCAGCTGAGCAAGAACTCATTCCCCGAGATCTTCTGGATGCCAGTAACCAGGCCGCACAGAATGTTTATTCTGCCCAAAGCCCTTTAATAGGCTCCGACTTGCCACACAGACCAGCTACCACTGCCCCAACACACACAGTTTCCGGCTCCTGCTCCTCAGACTCCCTCCTGGCCACACATCTTGGCTCCTCAGGCCCCTGTACCCTCAGGATCCATTCTGCACCTGTATCTATAGCTCTGACCTCAGACACAATCCAGTCCTCTCTTTCTGGCAACAAGTGTTGTAGCTTTCAGGAAAGGACAGCCTTGCCTCAGGCCCAGCCCCAGGCCATCCCATCCTCCCTTGGGACCAGTACTGGCTGGGCAGCACGACCTAGACTGGTCAGTCCTCCCAGCCCAGGGAAGAAGACAGACCAGGATGGGTTTGTTTCAATTAGACGGAAGTCACCGAACCTCTTCTTACTTGAACTCTTCATTCTCGATGGAGAGGGAATCTAACATTGATTGGGCATTCTGTTGGTCTTTCTGCATACATCATCTCATTAAATCTTCAAAATAACCCTATGGACATTATTACTATCACTTTTTGGCCAGTAAGAAAATTGAGACTCAGAGAGGTTCTGTCCAGAAACCAGCAGAACTGAGATTCAAAGCCAGGTCCCTAGGGATCCAAGCACTATAACTTCTAGAGGTAGGTAAAGACAACACCGTTCTCCCTGTTGCAATGGATCCTTAGGAGATTTTCCATAAAAATATAGATAGGGAGGAACCATCAGCTATCTTTTCATTTTGCACTTAGGGACAGAATATGAATCAGAGGTAAGAAAAGTGGGGGACAGGCCTACCAACTACGTTGAAAATCTGTCCTCAGATTTAAAAATTTTTTTAATGTTGATTTTCTTTTTGAGACAGACAGCACAAGTGGGGGAGGGGCAGAGAGAGACACACACACATAGAATCCAATGCAGGCTCCAGGCTCTGAGCTGTCAGCACAAAGCCCTATACAGGGCTCGAACTCATCAACCATGAAATCACGACCTGAGCCAGAGTCGGACGCTCAACTGACTGAGCCACCCAGGCGCCCTTATTCTCAGATTTTAAATGGTAAGTTCTCCTCATCCCCCGCTGCCAACTTTTTTACTGCTTATATTAAAAATAAAGTGGGGGACGCCTGGGTGGCTCAGTCGGTTGAGTGTCCAACTCTTGATTTCGGCTCAGGTCATGATCTCATGGGTCGTAAGATCAAGCCCCGAATCAGGCTCTGTGCTGTGGGGCCTGTTTGGGATTCTCTCTCCCTCTCTCTCTGTCCCTCCCTCACTCACTCACTCTGTCTCTCTCTCTGTCCAAATAAATAAATAAACATTACTAAAAGAATAAAATAAAAAAATAAAGCGGTAACTTTACTATTTCCTCTAGAAAAAGAAAGCAAGATCTTTTATCCAAAGACAATCCTCTGCCCTTTTAAGTATTCTTCTAAAGTACAACCTTTTCTAGTCTGTATTCTACTACAATTTAAGCCTCTTGCTTCCTCTAATATTTGCTGTCACCTAACACGTGGGATTTTCCAATGCCAGCCCTGTGTTTACTTTCTCCCCAGTCCATAGTTGCAATGCAGGTGGTTGCCACCAGCTAACAAGGAAGATCTCAGGTGTTGGTGGAGGTCCTCAGGAAATCGAATCAACTCTACGGACACTGCCCAACAGGGAGCCCCCCCCCACCACCACCTGTGCACCTGTGTGGGAATGAATGGGCTAAGTAGAGACAATCCCCTTCTATGTTCTCTACCCGGAAGGTGTCCTGCAAATGTGAATGAGGAAGGAGGATTATGCATTGCCTAGAGGTTCTTTGTTGAAAGTTTTTTTGTTTGCTAAGTATGCATGTCCAAGTTTCTTCCTCAAAAGTCCTTCAGTTTGAGACACTAAGCTTGTTTCCTCATTCTTTCAATAAATGTGTGTCTACAAACATATTAGGGAGGGAGAAAGCTATCATTGTCTCAAAGTGAAACGTTGCAACTGGATGTCTCCATGGGCTTTCCATTTCTGCCCTGAAAGGAAACAATAAAAGAGGGTATGTGGGCGGGGAGGAGGACGGAGGGATTCCACCCCTCTCCACTGAGACCACTGGCAGGTCCACTTACAGGGACCCGGCTGCACATGACAAGCAGCAACCTCTGTCCTCTGCCTCAGTACTGCATGAGTTCATTCCACCGATTCAGGGGCCTGTGCAGACCCCACTTTTGAGTAGAGGGAACAAATTCATTGTTCTCTCTTACACAGGCTTTTGCCCCTACCACTCCACCAAAACTGAAGGTTCCCTGCGACCTCTGTGGCGCAAGGGTCTGCTCTCAAGCTGGTGGTCAGTTGTCAGCCCTGTCCTTTCTCAGCTTCCATGACTTTACCGATTCTCAGCCTCCTTCTAGAGCCATTCCTCATCTTTCACTACAACTCTTCCCTCTGCCCACCCCTTAAATACTGGCATTCTTCCAACTTCTATCTCTTGCCATCTTTTTGTCTTATATTCTTCTTGGCTCTTTCAGCCATTCTACCACGTTGACCCACCAAGCATCTGCTAAGGACTCCAAAATATTTTTCTCCAGCTCAGTCTTCTAGCTCCTAAGCACCAGAGTCATATACTCTACTGCCTACTGAATGTCCCCACTCACATAAGAGATTCAAACTCAACATGCCCTAAATTCGCTCACCATGGATCCCACCCCAACTCTCAACCTATGCTTCCTGTCTTAGAACGGCAACAACCTCATCCACGCAGATCCAATCACCTCTGGTATGGCCATAAACTGGGGGATACCTTTGTTCCCTTCCCTCACCTCCCACATCCAATCAAGCACTGAAAACAGTTGGATTTACCTCTGAAATCTCAAATACAACCCTTTCTCTCTATTTCTACTGTCCTGGTCTCAGTTAACACAGGAGACTCTCCAGTCCTCTCTTACCAGCCCCATCCTCTATCAGCCACAAGAGTATTAGATCTAAAATACATTTTTGGTGGGGTGCCTGGGTGGCTCAAGTGGTTAAGCATCTGACTCTTGGATCTCAGCTCGGGTCTTGATCTCAGTGTCGTGAGTTTAAGCCCTGAATTCAGCTCCACACTGGGTATGGTGTCTACTTTAAAAAATGAAGTGAGAATTGTTTTCTATGAAAAACAGGCTGAATGCTTTGGAATTCTTTCACATTCCAGGGCAAGACAACCATAAAGGGTGGAGGGAAGAAAGAGATAGCAACCTAGAAGGATCTTACACAAACCATGACAATTGTCCAAGTTCTCACCCTACAGAAACTAAAACTGGAAATTGTGGGTGATACATTTTGAGAAAGGTGACGGCTAATTCTAATCAGAGGACCCACTCTAAAAAAAAAAAAAAGTCTTGATTCTAAATTTAAGAGTTTGAAGAAATAACTATTTATATGTCGAAGTTAAAATTGAAATGCATAGGATGCCTGAGTGGCTCAGTCAGTTGAGCATCCGACTCGATTTCAGCTCAGGTCATGATCCCAGGGTCATGAGATTGAGCCCCAAGTCAGGCTCCATGCTGAGCATTCTCTCTGTCTCTCTTTCTTCCACCCCCACATGTGCGCGCTCTCTCTCTCTCTCTCTCTCAAGCAAAGAATAAAATAAAATTGAAAGGCAGTTTGTCTATGTCACTTACCTGATCTTTTGGATTAAGAGACCTAGTGCTATAGAGGACCACAGCTGAGCTGAGCATTGAAAACTCCTCTGAGGAGAGAGGACTGACTCACCGTATGAAAAGTCACCCACTAGAGCTTTTGTTTAATTTCTTCCTTCTAAATTTGACAGAGATGGTTGGCATTTCTTTTTTTAAAAGAATCCCAGGGAGAGGGAAATAACGTGAACTTCATCTATCATACTTCTTCCAAAATAAACAATTCAGTACAGAACATTCAGCTTGATATTATGGGATATGAAAAGCCACACTCCCACTGAAATTATTTCTCAATAGGCGGATTTAAAACACTTATCAGAGGAGCGCCTGGGTGGCTCAGTCTGTTGAGCATCCGACTCTTGATCTCGGCTCAGGTCTTGCTCTCGGCTCAGGTCTTGATCTCACGGTTCATGGCATAGAGCCCCGCCTTGGGCTCTGCACTGACAGCATGGAGCCTGCTTGGGATTCTCTCTCTCCACCCCCTCTGCCCCTGCCCCACTTGTGCACATATGAGCTCTCTCATAAATACATAAATAAAAACACTTATCAGAGAGGGAGAACAGTAATATGGTTCTGTGTCAGAGGTAGCCTGGAATATAAATCACAAAAATCCTCTTTTCATAGTCAGGATTCGTACTAAAATCTCCAGAATTAACAGTTTTATCAGGTTAAGATTTGTCTTGAAACTGGATTGAAATTGAGAGGAGACAAGCTGTACAGGATATATTACACAGAAACACTTCATTTTTGAATAAGTGTCTCACAAAACCATGACCAGAAGAGGAAACAAAATGTAGAATTTATTGCCCCACAGACTGTCACCTCAGATTCTCCGATTGATCAAACTCAGTTCAGGCTCTTCTCAGCTCTTTTTCAACCAGGCCTCACTTTGGGCTTCTGTGTTCATCTCTGCGTTGTCCTGTTTTAGCAAGAATCCTCCTAAGTCAGTTTAGCCATCCTCAGTGTCTGATCACCCTGGACATCAGGTTCCTCAGTCCCCTTCACAGCCCAGGTGAGGCCTGCCTTCAGCAAGAACCCTGTTAGGTTCATTGAGCCCGAATTCCTTACATCGGACGTTTCCTCTGGGTGAATTTTCTATCCATTGACTCCCTCCCTACTCCTTGGCTATAAATTCTCACTTGCCCATGCTGTATTCAGAATTGAGTGTACTTTTGTACTGAGGCCTCTTTCCCCTATTGCAACAGTCCTAAATAAAATGTTCTTACTGCTTTAAGGTGCAGCAAATACTTGTTGAATGAATGAATGAATGAATGAATGATAATAACACAAGTAATTAACATTTAAAATGCCCTTAATGGGGCTCTTGGGTGGCTCAGTTGGTTAAGCATCTGACTCTTAATTTTGGCTCAGGTCATGATCTCACAGTTCAGGAGTTTGAGACCCACATCAGGCTCTGTGGTGATAGTATGGAGCCTGCTTGGGATTCTCTCTCTCTCTCTCTCTCTCTCTCTCTCTCTCTCTGCCCCTCCTCCACTCATGTGCACACATGACTGCGTGCTCTCTCTCTAAAAATAAATAAATAAAGGTAAAAAAGTTAAAAAACATTCAATCAAAGGTAGGCCCATGTGAAAAGCCATTTGTGATTTTCAGTCACGTGTTACTCCAGGGTCACAGGAATAAGTATGAAGAGGCTATTCCTATACAAACAGTGTCTTACAACAGAATGGGCAGGAAGGGAAGCCACGCTGACAAGACAGGGTCTAGCCGGGCACGGTGTCCCGCCCACAAGAGATTGAGAGACGGATGGAAAGACTTTTAGAAGATGGAAAGACTTCTTTCCATTATGGACTGAGTGTGTCCTCTTCCCAAATTCTTTTGCTGAACTCCTAACCCCCAACAGGATGGCATTCAGAGATGAGGCTGTTGGGAGGTGAGTGGGTCATGAGGGCAACCCCCTCATGAATGGGATCGGTGTCCTCATAAAAGGGGTGTCCGTCCTCCCACCATGTGAGGACACAGTGAGAAAACAGCTGTCTATGAACCAGCAAGCAGGCTCTCTCATGAGTCTATTGCCACCTGATCTTGGACTTCCCAGCGTTCAGAACTGTGAAAAACAGGTATCTGTTGTCTAGGCCTCCCTGTCTGTGGTATTCTGTTACAGCAGTCCGGACAGACTAAGACGCTTTCCTGATAAGACAAGGTAAACAAGACGCTTACATAGTCAACAGGAGTTACCTGCTTCAAAATGAAAGCATTTTTAAAATAAGCCAAGTATGCAGGTCAAAGGGAAAAGTCACCCTCTTCTAATAGAAATATGTCAGCAATTATCTAATTTACACAAGGTGTCACTTAGGCTAATGCTCAGCTGCTTCCTGACGATGAGGAATTGGTGAAAGTCCCTGCATTTTCCTTTATTCGTATCACTTGTTTATAATATTCAATTGCTTGCTTCCTTTGGCATCTAGAAAAGAGAAATTTAATTAAAGTTTTGCATTCATTCATTCATTCATTCATTCAACAAACATTCAGGGCTGGGGCTCAAAGATGAGTAAAACTGGGGCACCTGGGTGGCTCAGTCGGTTAAGCGGCCGACTTCAGCTCAGGTCATGAGCTCGCGGTCCGTGAGTTCGAGCCCCGCATCGGGCTCTGTGCTGACAGCTCAGAGCCTGGAGCCTGTTTCAGATTCTGTGTCTCCCTCTCTCTGACCCTCCCCCATTCATGCTCTGTCTCTCTCTGTCTCAAAAATGAATAAACGTTAAAAAAAATTAAAAAAAAAAAAAAAAGATGAGTAAAACTAATCCGTGTCTCAGAGAACTTCCCAAGGTAGGAGCAGAGCCTGAAGAGTGAAACAAAGGACCAGCCACTCATGAAGGGCACTAAGTGCAAACCTAAGGGTTCGGGGCTTCGTGGTGCAAAATCTCCATTAAGAGTATGATGTGATCTAACATGCATTGTAGAAAATTCCCCTGGATGGACGATGTGGAGGAGAGACTGCAGCAGGTAAGGCTACAGTCAGGGAGGCCAGTTACTCCAAAGGAAGAATGAGGGTCTGAGGTGATGCAGTGACCCCCAGACGAAAAAGGAGATCCGCTGAACCTGGGCATTACAGTGAATGTTGTGGCCCTGGTGCTGGGATCATTGGGGCATCGCCCAGTAGAGTGACATGGTTAGAACCTGAGCTCTCAAGATAGACAGGCCTGGTAGTAACATGGAGGTTAGTTAGGCATAGAGCTCTGCAATCAGACTGCCTGGGTGGGAATCCTGGCTTGACCACTTAAAGCTGGGCAAGCATCCTAATCTTCTGAACTTCAGCTTTCTCACCTTCAAAATGAGCTCAACAGAATTGTTTTGAGGATTTGACAAGAAAACGCATGCAAAGCCTTTAGTATAGTGACTGATCATAAACACGATCAAGATGACCCCATGGTGTCTGCACTGGGTGAAACAGAAGACGCGTTTCGTCAGGAAGAGAGGGTGGACGTGTTCAGTCTTGAGAATGTGGACTCGAAAATGCCCAAATACTTTGGAATACTCAAGTGGAGACACCCAATAGATGATAGGTCTAAGAGGAACATGACGGCAGGCAGCCAGCACCTTATGGCTGAAGCTCTAGGCACAGGTGAGGTTGGGGGGCTAAAATTGAGACCAGCGTCCAAGCACAGCGTCCATGAACTGATCCCAAGGGAGCATCATCATTTGAACAAGAGTCAGTGAGAGAAAGAGGAAACCCACAAAAGAACTGAGAAGGGATCATCAGAGAAGAGATCCAGGAGGGAGGGGATCTCAGGCACCAGAAGAGAGTTGTTTCCGGAAGGGAGTCATCAGCACAGTCCTTACCTCAGCATGAGAAGGCCAACAAGACCAAAAAGTACAAAGGGACACATGTAACATGTTCCTGATGACATTCACTGGAGTAGAGAAAATGGAGCTGGATGGAGGTAGATGTTCAAAGACAATGAATGGGAAGTCAGGAAGAAACTTGACCTTGAAAAGGTGACTGATGAAAGGGTAGCTGCTGATGAGTGGATACAAAGTCAAGAAAGAGTAGATGACATTTATTTTACTGAGAACATTTACTGTTCCTCTTAAGACAGCTTATTCACTCTTCTCTGTCCTGTTGCTTTTAATTTAACCTCCTTTTTCCAGCCCTCCCCACCCCCATGCTGCAAGGCCCTCAGGATCCCACGGATCATTTCTGTAGTGCATGAGCGCTGTCTCAAGGGCACCTGGCCACCGGGACAAAGGATCTACACATGTGTGAGAGGTGAGGCGAGTCGCACAGCAAAATATCTCCTGGCCTTAACTAATGCTAAGAAAGATGTAGTCACCTAAGGACAACCTTCCACAAGGAAAAAGGCTTCCTGTTACTCCAGAAGGTTGATCGCTGCTAATGAGACCTGGGCAAAAGGCATCCGAGTATGGTCAGGCTGTCTGCCGCAGAGGCCCCCCCTGTGGAACGGACTAGCAATATTAAGCGTCTGTGATTCACACCCCACCCGCTGTGGACTTGTGATGGGGCAGCCCCAGGCAGCACGGATGACTCAGTCAGTATGCTAGTGTTTAGATTTTTCTTTTGCGAGGCATTGGTTTCACTGTCAAGCTGTTTGCTTCTCTAAAGAAAGGCCTGTCTGTGTTCACAGGTGCGGGTCTTAAGGGGAACGAAAGGAGGCTTATGTGGTATCCGGCACCTAAACAATTACCTGATGCGGAGCAAAATAACAATACTAAGAACCCCATTTAATGAGCCCTTTTGGAATGTGCCAGGCTTTCCGCTAAGCACTTCACAGACGGGATCTCTTCGTCCTCACAGTCACCCTGTGAGGAAGACACTATCCTCACTCTCATTTTACCAACGAGGAAATGAATGGGACAGCACCTGTAAAGTTAACCCTAACTACGTGCTCATTTGGGCTACGCTTTTGAAGGTGAATACTCCAAGAAAGACTAAGTGCCCATTGGCAACCTCTCATCCCTCCTGGGAGCAAAAGTGGGAAGAGGTTGCCTGTCTGGGGAGAGGTAAGACGGAGAACAGAGAGCGGAGGGACAGAAACTACGAAAACTCCACAACTTTGTAATATAACCTAGAGCATCTCCAGCCTTCCGGTTGGCTGACTCGGCTCTGAGAGGGTGTGAGCCAGAGCCAAAGGAAGGGTGGGGTGTATCAGCGTCTGGACTCACAAAGAACCTTCTCTCACACCCATCTGGCGAGAGAAGTGGTAGATGCTAACGCTGATTCCACCCATAGGATGACACCTATACCCCTCTCCCAAACACAGGAACTGACAAAGAATCTCTCCTTGACCAAACTCCGGAGGCTCACGGCCTTCTCACTCTTTCTCAAACAGGCCTTAACTTTTAGATGTCTGTGTTCATTTCTGCACCGTCCAATTTTAGCAAGAATCCTGATAAGTCCGTTTAAAGAGGACTCCCCGCCCCCTGATGTCTGATCACTGTCAAAACCGGGTTCCTCATTCCCCGTCATACCCCAGGTGAGGTCTGATCATGCCGGCCTGCTTTCAGCAAGCATCCTGTTAGGTCGGGGGCACCTGGGTGGCTCAGTCGGTTGAGCGTCTGACTTCAGCTCAGGTCATGATCTCACGGTTCGTGAGTTCAAGCCCCACAGGGCTCATTGCTGTCAGTGCACAGCCTGCTTGGGATCCTCTGTCTCCCTCTCTCTCTGCCCCTCCCCCACTTGCGCTCTCTCTCAAATATAAATAAACATTAAAACATTTAAGAAAACATTGAAAAAAAAAAAAAAAAGAATCCCCTTAGGTCCATTGAGCTTGAATCCTCCTCACCCCCGATGTTTCTTCTCAGCAATTTTCCGTCCACCGATCCCCCCCACACACAAATTCTCTTTGTATTGGGGGTTGTGTCCAATCTCTCCCCCCGCAAAACCTCACTGCAGGACCTGAAAAAAAGTCCACCTTATCTTTCTTTAACAAGTGTTACTGAGACAGGAAAAGCAAAGGGACTCCATGAGAGAAAAAGTTGTTTTTTTCCTTCTTTTCTGGCTTTTATTCTTGCTAGGACCTGCACCCCTACCCACTCTACACATGCCTCAGAAGGCAAAGAGCATATGTCCTCCTTGCCAGGGACAAGGAATTAATGATTTCTCAGGAATAGATAACATCTAAGGACGGGCCGGGCGAGAATGACCAGAAGAAGCCATCACGGGTACTCCAGACCACAAGCACTAGACATCTCCACGCCAAGGACCCCTGGCTCCAAGAACTAACACCTGGGCCCTCATCTTTGATCTAGCTGGTTCCTGGATGCCTGAGGGGACATGTACACCAGACCGCCATCCTCAGTAAAAACTCCCAGACCCCAAGCAAAAATGAGACTCGCGCTCTTTTCCTTTCTGAGTCTCCTGGACACCCCATCTGTCTGTCTGTCTGCCTGTCTGTCTCTCTCTCTCTCTCTCTATATATATATATATATATTTTTTTTTTTTTTTTCAGTAAACTCTGCTTTCACCTCCTGCTGGCTCATGTTTGATTTCCATCCTGCCTGAAGCCAAGGACCCCTTAGCTGGTCTCACAGCACCCCGCTCTGGGTCCCTGGGCCAGGCCTGCCCTACATCATTATGAACAGTTTTTTCTCTAACAGCCTTAACATTGCCTTGTGTGGAGAGCAGAAGGAAAGCCCCAAGCGTCACAGGAGAGGAAGGGGACTTCCCAAGCGAGGAGAGGAGAAGGAAAACACAGAGGGAAAGCCTGGGTCTTCCAGGAGGAGACCCATGGGGTGTGGCCCCACAGACAATGGAGCTGAGACCTGCACAGAGTCAGGATATAAATACAGTTAACCCTTGAACCACGCTGGTGGGGGGGGGGGGGTGGAGAGGGACACCAACCCCTGTGCAACTGAAAATGTGCATATCTTTTGACTCCCCAAAACTTTAATAGTGTACCGTTGACTGTGTTACTGATAACATAAGCAGTCAATTAGTACAGACTTGTATATCATACGTATTGTATATACTGTACTCTTACAACGAAATAAGCTAGGGAAAAGAAAATGTTATGAGGAAAATCATAAGGAAGAAAAAATGCATTTACAGTCCTGTACCGTATTTATTTTTTTTTAAATCCATATATAAGTGGATCCACACAGTTCACACCTGTGCGGTTTAAGGGTCGGCTGTACATCTTCCTCACAAGGCCTGGGAGTGATTCAGGGAAACACAACAACATCACACTCCTTTGTATTTTTCCTACTGCAAAAACTTCGACACAATTCGTGGGTCAAGAGGTCCTTTCAAATACATTACAGTCAGTGTCCTGACAGACAGGGACAGAACTCTCAGGTTTCTGAACAAGGCTGCAGTCAAAGAAGTGAGGCACCCTCGATGGGTCAACCCCAGACCTCCCAGCCACTGGTATTTTGGTGGGGGGCGGGAGGGGGGAGGAGAAGACACGCTACTTAGAACATTTGATATAAATTTACCTTTCACTCTCTTCCGGTAGAAAAGATAGTAAATCTGCTAAAAATTCCATAATTTCTCCAACTAGGATATTTTTCTCACCAAACAAACTTCTCCTGATATTTAAGCATTCTTGAAGTCTCATTTTTTGCAAGAGACGTGTCTCCAGCAGCAAATCTGAGAATAAAATGCATGTGTGTCTTTACTGGGTACGATATTATTGGCTACTTCATTGTACTATCAAAGGTAATTCTTACAAACATCTTTTATTTTATACAGAAAGAAACAGAACAGCAGAGCAGTTTCTAATATAGAGATTCAAGACCTTCACAGTGACTTATAAGGAGATAAGTGAATATCTTATAAGAAACTAGACACTATTCTCAACCCGATCACTATTGACACTTGGGCTAGGTACTATGTTGTGGGGCTGTCTTGTGTATTGTATAATGTGTAGCATCATCCTGGCCTCTACCCACTAGGTGTCAGTAAGAACCCCTCCAAATGCCTCCAGACATTACCAGAGGTGCCCCGAGGAGCAAAGTCACCCCTAGTTGAGAACCACAGAAGCAGAGGATAGAAATGCTAACATTCGGCATTTCTTCACCCAGTTAGATGGAAAATGGATTAACAAGTGTGGCTTAAGAATCTTAATCTTGGGGCACCTGGGTGGTTCAGTCGGTTAAGAGGCCGACTCTTAATTGCAGTTCAGGTCATGATCTCACGGTTCGTGAGTTCAAGCCACACATCGGGCTCTGTGCTGACAGCGTGGAGCCTGCTTCAGATCCCCTGTCCTCCTCTCTCTGCCCCTCCCCCACTCAGGCTACATTCTTTCTCTCAAAAACAAATAAATGTTAAAAAAAAAAAGAATATTAATCTTAACAATAAAAACTAGTACAGAAAACAATAATTTTTCAAGAAAAAAATTCGTGTTTACATCAGAACACCTTCGGTGTATTTCATGGTAGCCTGGTCACAGGGGTTGTTGTCCAAAAAGCTGGAAATTTCAGTAGCACATTCCAAAATATGATTTTCTTTTAAGTACTTTTCACTTGCTGACTTTACCAGGTTGTTCAGCACTCTGCCTGCAGAGAATACATTTTGGCAAAGAAGACGATGCTTAAGGTTTTTTTGTTCTACAAAAGACTTAAGATGTCAATAGGCAGAGCATTTAACATCATTTCTTCATCACTGCCAATAGCCAGGATTTTCTTAATAAATCAATTCCTGGCCTACATTGCACAGGGCTTGGTTTTCATACAACGAATTTGTGTGTGCACATCAATTACAAGGCTGAAGAGCTACGACAACAGATTGGAACCGAATTCTGAGACCGTTTTGCAAATGAATAGATCAGAAATTAAGTAAGAATATGGATCATCACTGTGGTAGCCAAGTCCTACAGAAGGCAGCCAGCACAGTCTTGCAATAATAATAAAATGATAAAGCTTACAACAAGAAGCACATGAATTAGCCCTATAAATCCAACTAAGAAATCATGAGCTATCCTTAGATACACACTGCCTTGGGGATGTACCTTCTGCAAAGGCCCAGCATCTTGCTCCTTTATTGAGAGTTATATATTCTGACACTAATACAGAGTCCTAAAATGCAGAAAGGATTTTCTAAGCCCTACTTTGTTAGGAAGAGAAAAAGCCCCAACAATGTTCCCAGAAGGCATTAGTCCAGCATTGGTGGCAGTAAAGAAAATCAGACTTAACTCCCTGTGCTATGGAATTCAGTTGTGATTATAGAAGATTACCATGAAACTGTCAAGAGGCATCTTTTCCGTCATCAGTGGGACCACATTCACTGCCCCACCCCCACCTCACCCAGGGCCTCACGTCTTTCACTTGGGCATCAGGGAGGGATAGAGCCATGTACCCGATCTCCCAATGTCCCCTCTCACCCGCCATGTAGTCCATTCTCCACACCGCAGCAAAAGTGGTCTCAAAACAGAAATCGGATGATGCCATCCCCAGCCTAACTCTCTGTAACGGCTTACCCCTCACTGAGAATAAAATCCGAATGCTTGCCCAAGGCCCGACACAATTCGGGCCCAGCTGCCTCCTGCCCTTTGCTCAGGGAGGCTCTTCCCACAGCTAGCACAGGCCAAGCCCCTTCCCACCCCGGGGCTCTGCACATGCTGTGTCCTTTGCCAGGACCACATGTCTCAACTTAAATGCCCTCTTGACCCTTCAGAGGCAGACTCTCCCCCTGCTTAAGCTCTACCTGTGGCTCCTCTGTGTCTTCCATTGTATTTATTCCAACCTGCAATCATTGTGTGTTACCTGTCACCTCCATTAGAGAGCAGTGTTGGTGACTGTCCTGCTCACTGTACTGGGTTCAGCAAAGCCCTGGGTGCATCGCAGGTGCTCAGTACACAGTTCTTGAATGTATGAGCTCTGGCCAGGCTGGAATCCTTGCCCCTCTCCCTTTATCTGCTCTCTTGGGCCCTGAATCCCGGCCTGACTCTTGTCAGAAGCCTGGAGCTATAGTGGGTCCCCATCAAAGTTGCTGATAAGGACAATGATCTACCCCCAAGCATCTCTTTTCAGCGGGACCCCACCCCTCCTGCTGGTTTGACCTCCTTGGGGAAACACATTTGTCTACCCCATGCCAAGGTCTGCTCAATTCCTTGGAGCTCTGTACTTTGAACTGCCCAGCTGGCTTTGGAAGGCCAGTCCCAGAACCCACCTAAGTGCCCCTGGTTCCCTCCCTGGTATCCTCTGCTCACCAAGGTCCTAGCATGCCTATAACCAGTCCTGTCTGCATGAGGGTGCCTCAGAAGCTATACTCTGTATATCAAGGATTATAGCTTCATACACATCAATGCTAGAAGAGATTCTGTATAGTGAGGAGTTATTGCAGACAGACTTTAGGGTCAGACAGGCCTAGCTTGAACTCCCAGCTCCAAATCTGCTGGCTGTGGGAGCTGAAGTAGTTTAAATTATTCTATCTTTCTGACCTTCAGTTCCCTCATCTATAAAATGGGGGTAGCAATACATACCACATCAGGTATATTTGAAGATAAAAGATCATGAGCATAAAGTGTCATACATAACAAGCATTCAACAAATGAGAACTATTACTATCAAAGTGGATTTATAGATGATATCTAGTGAGGAGAAGTGGCTTGCCCAAGGTGACCTTTGATCTTCTAGCCATGGTGGTAGATTGCAAAAACAGCCGTAACCCCGCATGCCAACTTGTACTGATTCCCCTTTGCAATGTCACTCTATGCCTCCTCCCATCAAGAGGTGGAGTCTCTCCCCCACTCACAACAATGGACAGATCATCTAATCAAAACATCAACAAGGAAACAATGGCTTTGAATGACACATTGGACCAGGTGGACTTAACAGATATATTTAGAACATTTCATCCTAAAGCAGCAGAATATACATTCTTCTCCAGTGCACATGGAATGTTCTCCAGAATAGACCGTATACTTGGACACAATTTGGCCCTCAGCAAGTACAAAAAATTGAGATCATACCATGCATATTTTCAGACCACAACACTATGAAACTCAAAATCAACCACAAGAAAAAAATTGGAAAGGTAACAAATACTTGGAGACTGAAGAACATCCTACGAAAGAATGAATGGGCTAACCGAGCAGCTGAAGAGGAAATTAAGAAGTATATAGAAGTCAATGAAAATGATAACACCACAACCCAAAATCTCTGGGACGCAGCAAAGGCGGTCATAAGAGGAAAGTATATAGGAATCCAGGCCTTCCTAAAAAAGGAAGAAAGATCTCAGATACACAACCTAACCTTATGCCTTAAGGAGCTGGAAAAAGAACAGCAAATAAAACCCAAAACCAGCAGAAGACAGGAAATAATAAAGATTAGAGCAGAAATTAATGATATAGAAAACAAACAAACAAAAAAAACAAACAAACAAAAACCAGTAGAACAGATCAATGAAACCAGAAACTGGTTCTTTGAAAGAATTAACAAAATTGATAAACCACTAGCCAGTTTGATCAGAAAGAAAAAGGAAAGGACCCAAATAAATAAAATCAAGAATGAAAGAGGACAGATCACAACCAACACAACAGAAATAAAAACAATAATAAGAGAATATTATGAGCAATTATATGCCAATAAAATGGGCAATCTGGAAGAAATGGACAAATTCCTAGAAACATATACACTAACAAAACTGAAACAGGAAGAAATAGAAAATTCGAACAGACCCATAACCAGTAAAGAAATCGAATTAGTAATCAAAAATCTGCCAAAAAACAAGAGTCCAGGGCCAGATGGCTCTCCAGGGGAATTCTACCAAACACTTAAGGAAGAAGTAACACCTATTCTCTTGAAGCTGTTCCAAAAAATAGAAATGGAAGGAAAACTTCCAAACTCTTTCTATGAGGCCAGCATTACCTTGATTCTAAAACCAGACAGAGACCCCACCAAAGAGGAGAACAATAGACCAATTTCCCTGATGAACATGGATGCAAAAATCCTCAACAAGATATTAGCCAACCGGATCCAACAATACATTAATAAAATTATTCACCATGACCAAGTAGGATTTATACCTGGGATACAGGGCTGGTTCAATATCTGCAAAACAATTAACATGATTTATCACATCAATAAAAGAAAGGACAAGAACCATATGATCCTCTCAATAAATGCAGAGAAAGCATTTGACAAAATACAGCATCCTTTCTTGATAAAAACCCTCAAGAAAGTAGGGATAGAAGGATCATACCTCAAGATCATAAAAGCCATATATGAACGACCCAATGCTAACATCATCCTTAATGGGCCAGAAAAGACCCTGAATAGCCAAAGCAATTTTGAAAAAGAAAACCAAAGCAGGAGGCATCTCAATCCCGGACTTCAAGCTGTATTACAAAGCTGTAATCATCAAGACAGTATGGTACTGGTACAAAAACAGACACTCAGATCAATGGAACAGAATAGAGAACCCAGAAATGGACCCACAAACATTAGTGGCCATCTAATCTTTGACAAAGCAGGAAAGAATATCCAATAGAATAAAGACAATCTCTTCAGCAAGTGGTGCTGGGAAAACTGGACAGCGACATGCAGAAGAATGAACCTGGACCACTTTCTTACACAATTCACAAAAATTCAAAATGGATGAAAGACCTCAATGTAAGACAGGAAGCCATCAAAATCCTCAAGGATAAAGCAGGAAAAAACCTCTTTGATCTTGCCGCAGCAACTTCTTACTCAACACGTCTCCAGAGGCAAGGGAAACAAAAGCAAAAATGAACTACTGGGACCTCATCAAAATAAAAAGCTTCTGCACAGTGAAGGAAACAATCAGCAAAACTAAAAGGCAACCAACAGAATGGGAGAAGATATTTGCAAACGATGTATCAGATAAAGGATTCGTATCCAAAATCTATAAAGAACTTATCAAACTCAACACCCAAAAAACATATAATCCAATGAAGAATGGGCAAATGACATGAATAGACACTTCTCCAAAGAATAAATTCAAATGGCCAACCGACACATGAAAAAATGCTCAACTTCACTCATCATCAGGGAAATACAAATCAAAACCACACCGAGATACCACCTGACCCCTGTCAGAATGGCTAACATTAACAACTCAGTCAACAACAGATGTTGGCAAGGATGCAGAGAAAGAGGATCTCTTTTGCATTGTTGGTGGGAATGCAAGCTGGTGCAGCCACTCTGGAAAACAGTATGGAGGTTCCTCAAAAAACTAAAAATAGAACTACACTGCGACCCAGCAATTGCACTACTAGGCATTTATCCAAGGGATACAGGTGTGCTGTTTCTAAGGGACATACGCACCCCCATGTTTATAGCAGCACTATCAACAATGGCCAAAGTATGGAAAGAGCCTGAATGTCCATCGATGGATGAATGGATAAAGAATATGTGGTATATATAGACAATGGGGTATTACTCAGCAATCAAAAAGAATGAAATCTTGCCACTTGCAACTACATGGATGGAACTGGAGGGTATTATGCTAATATCAGTCAGAGAAAGACAAATATCATATGACTTCAGTCATATGAGGACTTTAAGAGACAAAACAGATGAACCTAGGGGAAGGGAAGCAAAAATAATATAAAAACAGGGAGGGGGACAAAACAGAAGAGACTCATAAATATGGAGAACAAACAGAGGGTTACTGGAGGGGGTGTGGGAGGGGGGATGGGCTAAATGGGTAAGGGGCTTAAGGAATCTACTCCTGAAATCATTGTTGCACTATATGCTAACTAATTTGGATGTAAATTTAAAAAAATAAAATAAAATATAAATAAATAAAATTAAAGAAAGAGGTGGAGTCTCTCTCCACCTTTGAGAGAAGGCTGGTGACTCACTTTGACCAATCGAATGCTGCTGAAGGGGCTCTGTGCCAGTTCTAAGCCTAGGTTAGTGCCTGGGCACAGGCTTCTGCTCCCCTCCTTTTGGAATCCTGTGAGCCACCAAGTGAACGGGCCCTCGCTATCCTCCTGCAGGATGAGGAACCCATGGTCCAGCCACCCCGTCATCTGAGGAGACAACCACCAGACATCTACATGAAGCCGTGGTAGACCAGGCAGCCATGTTGGCCCTGCCTGCTGATCTCAGACACTCGCGTGAGCCCAGCGCTCATCTGCCGAGCCCACCCCACACCTGTGGAAGGCCCCCAGCCAACCCACAGACGATGGACAATGGTAAATGGCCATTGTTGGAATGGCTGAGCTTTGGGGTGGTTTGTTATACAACAAAAGCTAATGAATGCAGCCATTTCAATATGGCACAAGTCTAGAATCCTTCAGCTTAGCCTGACTGTAAATCAGTGGGTCGAAAATGCTTAATATCTTCATTCACTAAACATTCTTTGTCTCTGCTCAATTAGCGGTACCACAGCAGCCTCGGGCATCAAATGCTGGAGAATAAAGCAACGGCTCCCTTGAGGACCTAACTATATGCCAGGCACCATTCTGCATGTCTCATGGTCTCTTACGAACACCTCTAGTCTCACAACAACGTGCAATCGACACTCTTTTTATCCGTCCCTTATAAATATGAAAAAGGTGCCCCAGAAAGGTTGAGTCATGCGTCTAAGGGCAGAGAGCCAGTAAGTGGAGAGGTGAGATTCAAACCCAGAAAGGCAGGCTTCAGAGTCCTCTGAAGGGCCCCCTTCCTGAGGCACAACACAACGGCCTTCAACATGCCCTAAGGCTGCTCTGTCAGAAGAGGAGGGTTAATGGTCAACCCTCACCTGCCCGCCAAAATACTCAAGTGCACAAAAGCACATACACCCACTCCCCTTTCTTGGTGGGTGGGAATAGCCCAGAGTCGATCTACCTCTGAAACCCATCGGGTTATTCTCTCTGCATGTGTCCGCCATACCTTTTTGCTTCACTAAGTCCTGGCCGTCTTTCACGTCGCTGGGGGAAATATCCATCAGGTTCGACCATGCTCTCTGGAAACACTGGAACCCCTCCTGAGTCATCCCTACTTCAAGATAGAGTTCTCCAGTAGCATTCTGTACTTTGGGAAGCATCTCTGTCAGGGACTGAGTCTGCACAAAATGAAAAGGACACCAGTCCTGAGGGAACTCCGCATGAGATCGGGCACAGTAGCCACCCACCCAAGAGAGGCTCGTTTTATAATGAACTTGCAAAAGACGGTAGGCTTTACATTGTTTCTTTTCTTAGAGAATTCTAAATATTTATAAAAGGATGAAATCGCTATTGGGAGACATTGTAAACTAAAACTAAATTTGGGGAAATGTTTTCAGAGGTTGTTAGTTAAGAGTCGTAACAAATATTTTTGAAGAATGATATGACAATGTCTCACATATGTTAAAGTTCCCAGGGAAGGTTTTATCTAGCATTCAGATGAACACCCAAAAACACTATCTAAATGGCCCTTGAATTCCAGGGTGACCAGACATCTGTTTATTTTACATTTGACACATTTTTGCTTAGAGACTCGAATTTAGATTCCCTTTGGCATCCAACTTATGCTCAGGTCATGATCTCATGCTCTGTGAGTTCGAGCCCCACACTGGGCTCTCTGCTGACAGTGTAGAGCCTGCCTGGGATTTTCTCTCTTTCTCTCTCTCTCTCTCTCTCTCTCTCTCTCTCTCTCAAAATAAATAATAAACTTAAAAAAAAATAAATTCCTGGGCGCCTGCATGGCTCAGTCGGTTGAGTGTCCAACTTCGGCTCAGGTCATGATCTCACAGTTTGTGGGTTCGAGCCCCGTATCAGGTTCTGTGCTGACAGCTTGGAGTCTGGAGCCTGCTTTGGATTCTGTGTCTCCCTCTCTGCCCCACCCCACTCGTGTGCTGTCTCTGTCTCAAAAATAAATAAACATTAAAAAAAAATTTTTTTAATAAATTCCCTTTACTGGTTCAGCATATTTATTTCAGGGGCACTTAAATCACTCCTCTACCAAAACTTTTTCAACACATAAGAACACTCCAGTTGGTTACAATCTTCTAAATGTCCGATGCGAGAAATTAAAGATGGGTTATCTTACTATTAATATCCCATTTCAGAAAACATAACATTAACAAGAATATCTGTGAGTACGTTTGGTAACAAGTAATACCCTATTCAAATGAACCACCATCATCACTGGTTATGTAATAGTTTATGCTATACCGCGGTGTTAGCCAGGAAAGGACTGACTGATCCTGGCTCCCTGGCCTGAATTCTTCCTGCTCTCCTGTGCCTACTGAAAGTGCTCTTCGTGTCACACTGACCTTCTGCAGCTTGACCCAAGAGCTTTCCAACAGGTGTCTGGGAAATGGGTTACCTCTGCTCTGAGATACTGACCCCCTGAGCCCTGGAGGCAGCCAGGTGTGGTACGGCACCTCTGGGCCCACAGGCCTGTAGTTCTTTCACACGTCCGTCATATGTATCTTTAGAAGTGCCCCCTTTCTCAGCAGCCATCCCGGACCTAGATCTAGATCTATCCTAGACCCCTACTGCTCGCACTTCCTATCCTCCACTTCAAAGATGGCGTCCATGCTGGCTGTACTGACAAAGCCTCAGATTGCCCTCAGGTAGTGGTTCGATTTACAACTGGCTGCAAGCAACAGCAAACCCAAATGAACAGTGACTTGATTTCTCTTCCATGCAAAAGTCAGGAAGTGGGTGGCCCAGAGCTACAGACACACCACAGTGTCAGAGACTCAGATACCTTTTGTCTTGTTGCTTGACCCTGCCTGACCTCCATTCCCAAGGACGCCTCTTTGTCTAAAACAGCTGCTGCATCTCCAGCCATTGTATCCACAATCCAACCAGCAGGAAGGAGGAAAGAGGAGAAGGTCAGACTCTTCACTTCATGAAAACTTCTTAGAAGTTATCCACATCACTCTCACTTACATCTCATCATCCAAAACTTAGGCATGAGCTCATATCTAGCTTCAAGGAAAGCTGGTAAACTTAGTCTTCTTTCCAAACAATCATTTGTCAGGCTAAACATTCAGGAGGGGGCACATTGCTTACTATGAAAGGGGGAAATAGATACCAGGAAATTGCAGTCTGGTATACTTCATTTACCCTTTTCTTTTAAATTTCAACTTAGCCCTGTGTTCACCCATTTTCTTCCCTCCTCTCTATCTCAGAGGAAGAAGTGCCCAACCTCCTTTCCAAGAACTCACCCCTCCCTGAACTGTCAGAGTCCTGTTCCCCTCACAGAGTCCCCACGGGCATCTCCAATCTGCCCCTCTCCTTGGCTCCTGTCCTGCTCCACACAAACACACATATCCTGGATCAAACCTCACCTGAAGTTGATAATATCGTGACTTTTCATCTTTCTGCTTTCACTGACGAGCTTCTCAAACTAATAGCAATACATGCTGTTTCTCCATTTCATTATCACACATTCGTCTCTTAAAGCCCTACAGTTCAGTTCCTCCCACATACGTCCCCTTCCGTCTCTCGGGTTACCATTGACGCCCCACTCACCAGACCTAAGGGCCTTCCTTCAGTCCTCATTTGTCCAGTCCTCTAAGCAGCCCTCCTTCCTTGGCTTGGAGGAAATATGATATCCCGACCCTCTTCTAATCTCTTACTGCTTCACAAGGTCTTTTTTCTCCTTTTAAGTATACATAACTTCCCAGTAACCAACTCCTACCATCACTCAGAGGTCCTTGTTTCCCTGGTCGCAGCACTCACATGTATGTAGATGCCCCCCAGCCTCTCTCCAGATTTCCAGCCCTACCTTTCCCCCAGCTGGCTGGAGAACCCACTTGGGTATCTTGCCCCAGCTGCAAATGTGGTAGCTTAAACATGGAAAATGTATTGTCTTCCTCTCCATATCAGCTTCCTCTTCGGATCTCCCCACCCCTGTCAACCAGACTCAAGTCCTCAGGGGTTCCTTGAGGCCTCCCCGTGTCCCGGCCATGTTTCCGGTCAGCCTGAGCAGGGCAGAAGCCCCAGGCACGGCGAGCGGGACAGCTCCCAACCCCCTGCCAGGCCACCGTGGTCCCGCCGCCCTTGAGTCTCACTGCCCATGTGGCCCACTCATCAGTGTGGCAAATGCGGTGGAATATGGTCAAGCTTCCTTTTTATGAAAACATCTTTTATTCTAACTCCAGACTATCTACTTCTTGAGGGCAGAGACCCCACAACCCCAGCTCTGAGCTTCATGGGCACTCAGTAAATACGTGTTTATATTCACAGTGGTTGAAGCACTCACAGAGTTTCATTCTTAGGTCATGGTCTGCACTGGCCACATGACCTATAGAGCACTGGCTGAGCTATGCACCTGCTATGCATGACCTCAATGGATGTGTACAGAAATGCTACGAAATGGGGATTATTACTCCTCTATTATGCCTGGGGAAACTGAGGCTCCAGAGATTCAGTAAGTCACCCCAGCCCACATGGCTAGCAAGGAGGAAAGCAAGGGTGTCTCACCTAGACCTCCTATCTCCAAAGCTCTGCCCTATATACATTTTCTTAACAAGTAAGCTCCCGATGCATAACCAGAGGCCCCTTCACAAAAGTATCTTCTGGATTTCCAGCTGCCTGGGGTACCTGCTGTGAGACTGGAGTGGGGAGAGTCATGAGACCTACTTTTTTTGTAAGTTTATTTATTTATTTTGAGAGAGAGAGAGTGTGTGTACATGCTCATGAGTGGGGAAGGGGCAGAGAGAGAGAGAGAGAGAGAGAGAGAGAGAGAGGAGAGAATCCCAAGCAGCTCAGCACAGAGCCGGACATGGGGCTCGAGCTCAGAAACTGTGAGATCATGACCAGAGCCGAAATCAAGAGTCAGACACTTAACCAAATGAGCCACACAGGCACCGGAGACCTACTTTTTTTTTTTTTTTTTTTAACAAACAATTAAATCAGTTTCTCAACCTGAGCACCACTGACATTTGGGGCAGGCTAACTCCGAGTTGTGCGTGTGTGTGGAGTGGAGTGAGGGGGTGTCCTATGCACGTGGGGTACATAGCAGTGCCCCTGGCTTCTCCCCACTAGATGCCGGTAGCAACCCTGCCCTCCGCAAGCTGTGACAACCAAAAATCTCTCTGGCGTTGCCGTATACTCCCATGGGGACAAAACTGCCTCCCCATTGAAAACCATGCATTCAAGTTTTTCAATAACTTCAGCAGAAGTAGCGAGGACAGTGATAGAAGTACAGAATGAGAACACGTCACAAATAATGAGAACCTCCCCCTTCTAGAAGGGTGGGCACCTACTTCAAAGACATTGTCGTCACCAAAGTAGTTTCAGAACGTCTCTTTTGGAAGTACCCTCAGAGCCTGAAGAAAATCCTTTCAATAATCTCCACGGTGGCTAGTCCCACAGAACTCTACCAAAATTATTTTGAGAGCGGAATCCTAAGATTGATGCCTCCCAAAGGAGTTCTCTGAAGAGAGAAATGCCCTTCGAAGGTCTAAGCTCTGACACGCCTCCTGCGAAGCTGCCTTGTCGGTTCACAGCCATGTATTTTACAGATGATGCTTCATCACCATTGGGGACGTTGGCAGGGACTTCCAGCCAGACACGGAGCTCCGTGCGGGCAGAGACTGCGCCCGCCTCGCTCACCGCTCTCGTCCCAACTCCTGGCACAGTGCTCAGGCGAGGCTGGGCCCTCGGTGAGTAGATGAATGAGTGAATGACTAAGTGAATGACTGCAACCAGGCCTTCAGTGATTACCTAATAAGATAGCTGGTGCTCTCCAGAGAGACACCTGTCAGTGATGAACATCTGGATCTCATGGGGGAAAAAAAATCGGGGGTGCAGAGGGAAAGTCCACAGTCATAAGAAGACAGCAGAGAATCACTGGACTCCAGTCCCTGAAAGACCAAGGAGTGGCCAAAATTGTGTAAATCAAGCTCTCTCATTATTTCTAACCTAGGCCTCCGTTACTTTATAACCCATAGACAGCACTCACAAAACAGCTACTATGTGCCATACATTGTGTGCAGTGGGTTGTACGCTTTCTTACTTGACCCTGTTAACAACCCCTTGAGGTCAAAATTCTTGCCAAGGTCACAAAACAGTAAGTGCCAAAGCACTTTAAATTTGGGTCAGCCCGAAAACCTCACATGCTCTCTTTACTACCCTGTGCTGCCTTCTAAGGACATGAAGTTATTTGCAAATTCAGACTGACTCACTGATTAATTTATGAGGCACCCATAGGTTGTAATATGCCATGGAGGACACAAAACTGGTAAATAAGCATGGTCTCCACCATAGAGATACTTATAGTGGTAGGTCTTCTTAATCTCTTTAGACAGAATTCCTTCCAGGGCACCTGGGTGTCTCAGTCAGTTAAGCATCCGACTTTGGCTCAGGTCATGATTTTGCACTCCATGAGTTCAAGCCCCACATCAGGGGAGCCTGCTTTGGATTCTGTGTCTCCCTCTCTCTCTGCCCTTCCACCACTCACACTCTGTCTTTCTCCCCCTCTCTCTCTCAAAAATAAATAAACATTTAAAAAAATGTTTTAAAGAATTCCTTCTATAAAGATGTGTGTGATGGGGGCAGAGGCAGTGTTTTATCAAAACTTGAAGGTCTTTGTTTTAAAATAAAAACAGTTTTGTCTTCGGTTATACCACTCTTGGTCTACTGAAATCAGTACAAATTTATAATTATTTTAAAGGGCAGTTAAATGTCATCATAAACATAGTTATGCATTATGAATAAAACTTTCAGTGTATTCAAGAAAGCCAAAAGTTAGTATTTCCAAAAAAAATCAACATAGAGACAAGATAATCAACCTTCCCCAACATCTTTGTGAAAATTACAACCAATTAAAACCATAACCAAGACCTTAATTGGTCTGTTATTAGTTCATTTCAATCAGTTATTCTTTTTTTTTTTTTTTTTTGCTTTATCAACATTCCTCTTTTCCCCCCACAAACTGGCACCTATTCGTATATATTCCTTCAAAAATGACTCCTATCTATTCACTTCTTGTCATCATTAATCTACAGTTTGGGGTATGGATTAAAGTTAGCTTCTTCTCTAATTGATGTAATTAATTTGTTATTTGTTATTTATTGTTAATTCCTCTCTTTGTGGACTAACTTACAAAGGAACAAAGGTAAGTGATGGCTGAAAATATCTAACACAAAAGGAATCACATCTGAATGATTTAAAGCAATTTCCCTCCAGATGGCCAACTGACTCATGAAAAAGTGCTTGACATCACTCATCATCAGGGAAATACAAATCAAAACCACACCGAGATACCACCTGACCCCTGTCAGAATGGCTAACATTAACAACTCAGGCAACAACAGATGTTGACGAGGATGCGGAGAAAGAGGATCTCTTTTGCATCGTTGGTGGGAATGCAAGCTGGTGCAGCCACTCTAGAAAACAGCATGGAGGTTCCTCAAAAAACTAAAAATAGAACTACCCTACAACCCAGCAATTGCACTACTAGGCATTTATCCAAGGGATACAGGGGTGCTGTTTCGAAGGGACACATGCACCCCCATGTTTATAGCAGCACTATTGACAATAGCCAAAGTATGGAAAGGGCCCAAATGTCCATCGATGGATGAATGGATAAAGACATGTGGTATATATAGACAATGGGGTATTACTCGGCAATCTGAAAGAATGAAATCTTGCCATTTGCAACTGCATGGATGGAACTAGAGGGTATTATGCTAAGCGAAATTAGTCAGAGAAAGACAAATATCATATGACTTCACTCATATGAGGACTTTAAGAGACAAAACAGATGAACATAGGGGAAGGGAAATAAAAATAATATAAAAACAGGGAGGTGGACCAAACATAAGAGACTCTTAAATATGGAGAACAAACAGGGGGTTACTGGAGGGGTTGTGGGAGGGGGGATGGGCTAAATGGGTAAGGGGCACTAAGGAATCTACTCCTGAAATCATTGTTGCACTATAAGCTAACTAACTTGGATGTAAATTAAATAAATTATATGAAAAATTAAAAATTTTTAAATTAAAAAAAAATAAAAAAATAAAGCGGCTTCCCACTTTACCTGCACTAACATGTTCTCAACAGTCAAGAATAATCCTTCTGCTTCATTGATCTTGCCCATAAGCTTCAGAAATTTCACAATAAAGAACATTAATCGGCATTTGTCCATGGTGGTAACCTCAAAAAGCCTGCATTCCAGCACTAGAATGGAAGTAAAGGTAAATAAACCTAAAGTATATTCAGAAAGGAACAAAGAGCATCCAATACTTAATCTTGACACAGGAGTTAAACACATTATCCACACTTCAGTATTTCTCTCTCAAGGGATTAGCTTTTTGCTTTTAAGAATGTTTACATATATTACCAAGTATTTCAAACAATGACATAAACAACAACTCCAATGCTTTTAAATGATCTTTTGATACGTAAAATTTGAAAACCAGAGAGTCAAAGAGTATTTCTATAGCGCAGTCTATATAATGCTGCAATTTGAACTTGGGGGGCATTGTCAGGCAAGAATAAAAAGGTGTTTAAATTACTTACACAATTCTGCCCTCTGTTGTAACTATCTTGAATTACTGGCTTTGACAGAAAGAACAAAATGTTAAAAGGACCAAATAAGGAACATACTGTGTGTGTCTGTGTGTGTGTGTTTGTGTGTGTGTGTGTTATACCCTATTATATACAAATGAAAATACACAGAATTTTTTAACTTGAAGATTCAGTTAAATACATGGTACTACAAAGTCATCATTTTCAGAATTTTTCTTCCCAAACATCCCAGTATACGAACTTCTACATTTGACGACTGTTTCATTTCAAATTATTGCATCTAATCTGCTGGACAAAAATATATTCCTTGTTCTTCATCTGTTCCATCGCTCATGCTGTAGGCCACCCAGACAATGAATGCACTCCTGTTTTCCTTCTGCCAACTTCTCCAGGGATCACCATTTGTGCACAGTACAAACATTTATTGAACATCTACTATGTGTCAGACAATATCCCAGGCTCCCAACAAAAAGCATTGCAGCCCTCAGCACCACAGAGAGGCCAGGAGGCTTCGAACCAAAGCTGTAGTGCTTCGAGTCCAAGAGCTAAAACCAAATCAGAGTCAAGGGAGAGAGACAAGACTCTCGTCCACAGTGGCCATCCAAGCAAACGGACCTAAGGTGGGTATGAGAACTTGGTGGGTCAAGCCAAGTGACAAAGGAATCTAAGAACTGTAAGTAGCTGCTTAGAGCAGCCGAGGGTGGTCTGGACAAAGAGCTGAGGGATGGGCCCTTGCCCAGGGCCAGCTTGGTCTTGCAAATTCTATGAGGATTACCAGGTCCAGCCCACCTGTCAAGGGCTCAGGTGGGAATGGACTATGTTCATTCACTATGTTCCACACTCAATTCAACAATCTCAGTGCTCCAACAAATCTTCATTCATGAACCCTTCCTGCCACTGACCACATCCTCGTGTTCATTTACTTAGCACAAACATATAGTTGGGATAGATAAGAAAATAACTTTTCTCACTATAAAACTAGTATGTGTACATTATAGGAAAATTGAGAAATATAGAAAAGTACAAAGAAGAAATCACTCATAATTGCATCAAAGATAATCTGCATTAACATATTGTTGTATGCACCTCTGATCTTTTGCATGTATCCAAACACATTTTTTTAATGTTTATTTTTGAGAGAGAGAGAGAGAGAGAGCACACGAACGGAGAGGGGCAGAGACAGGTGGGGGGACAGAGGCTCCAAAGGGGCTCTGCACTGACAGCAGAGAGCCCAATATGAGGCTCAAACTCATGAACCTCGAGATCATGACCTGAGCTGAAGTTGGACACTTAACCGACTTAGCCACCCAGATGCTCCATACACATTTTTTAAAAACAAACTTGAGGGGCACCTGGGTGGCTCAGTTGGTTAAGCATCCGACTCTTGATTTCAGCTCAGGTCATATCTCACAGTTGTGGGATCAAACACTGTTTCGGGCTCAGAGCAGATCTCAGAGCCTGCTTGGGATTCTCCCTCTCTCTCTCTCTCCCTCTCTCTCTCTCTCTCTCTCTGCCCCTCTATTGCTTGTGCTCTCTCTGTCTCTCAAAATAAATAAACTTATTTATAAACTCTCTCAAAAAAAAATAAACTTGAGATCATCCTATACATTATGTGTTTTTTTTTTTTAAGTTAATGGTCTCTTTATGGGGGGGGGGGGGCGACTAACATTTACAGCTTGGAATGGGTGTAAAGTTTAACTGCCCGAATAGCAGTGTTGATGGTTGCACTGGAATCCACAGCCACAGCCTCCTCTGCTGGCTCCAAGCCATGGTTTCAGACAGGTTTAAAAATGGAGTATAAAGATGCCCCCCCGCCGCCCCGGTAAAGTTTTCTTTTTAAAATTTTGTGTGAATGGTGACAGCCCCACATCCATTTCGCTGTAGTAAAACGCGATCAACGTTACCATCACATGTGGCATGCCAGCGGGACGTGCGTCATCTTCAACATGGTTCTGGACACACCAAGTATAAGAAAGCCATCCTGCTAAGTGGGGCTACATCCAGACAGTTTATCCTTCATACAAATGAATATAAATTCAAACCATGAAAAGAACCATGAAAGAGATGGTGATATGAACTACGGGAGGTTTCTCCATACAAAATGACAATTGAGCTGAGAGTTTAAAAAAGAATAGAAGCTGTTGCAGCAAAATGAGGGAGGGAGGGTGTAAAAATTCTGGGCAGAGGAAGAGCACAATGCAAAGGCTCTAGGGCAGGAAAAAGCAAGGTGCTTAGGGGACTGAAGAGCAGAGAGAGCGAGCTGTTTGGTTCAGGATCAGGGTGGAGACATAGGAAGGGGCCATTCAGCAGCCACACCGTGCCCGGTGCTGCTGCGGGTGCCAGGAACACAGCAGTGAACGCAAGAGGCAGAGTCCTCCTTTCGTGGAGCTTACATCCCAGCAGCTGGGAGGGTCAGAGAGGAGAGGGCAGCAGGGAGCAGAGACAGACAATAAAAAATAAATTAATTAATTTAAAAACAAAAAGGAAACTAGACAAAGTCAGGTAGCAGTAAAAGCTATGCCAAGAATTAAAACCCACTGACAAGATAGAGAATGACTAGGTATAACATCAGATGGGGTAGGCCACTCTGAGAAAGTGACACTTCAGCTGAGATCTAAATAACCAGAAAGAACTGGTACTACAAAAATATGAGTGGGAAGAACATTCCTGGCAGAGGCAACAGCTGGTGCCAAGGCCAAAAGGCAGAATGTACTTGAAGGACAGAAAGAAGGCCAGAGTGGCTGGCATCTAGAGGCCAAAAGGAAGATTCTTATAAGATGACGCTACCTAGGCATGTTGGGGGTAGATTATACAAACGATTATAAATTAAACTGAGGAGTTCAGATTTTAGTATTGGTGCAGCAGCAGGTCTCTGGAATGATCTTAACCTGGAAAGTGACATGATCTGGTATATATTTCTAAAAGCTCATTCTGGCTACTAAACAGAAATGGAACTTTTTTGGAACAAAAATGAAAGTAGGAGGACTAGTTAGGAGGCCATTACGATAGGCCAGGTGAGAGGTGATGGTGGCTGGTGAGCCACTGACGGCAGTAAAAAGCTGAGGTTAGGCTATCCCCTCTCACCACTCCTACTGAATGATACTGGGAGTCCCAGCTAGTGCAATAAGACAAGAAAAGGAAATAAAAGATATACATGTTGGGAAGGAAGAAATAAAACTGATTTTGTTCACAAAAGATAGACCTGTCTGTGTAGAAAATCCCAAAGAAAAACTCGTAGAACTGGTAAGTGATTATAACAAGGTTGCAGGATACAAGGTTAATATACAAAAGCCAACTGCTTTCCTATAGACCAGCAATGAACAATTGGAATTAGAAATTTAAAACACAATACCACTTATAATAGTACCCCATAAATGAGAAACTTAGGCCTAAATCTAACAGAATATGTACTTGATCTATATGCAGAGAGCCACAAAATTCTGATAAAGGATATCAAAGAAGATCTAAATAAACTGAGAGAGATTCTATGTTGATGGACTGGAAGACTCAACATTGTTAAGATGCTTGACTTATAAATTCAATACAATACCAATAAATCTTCTCTAGATGTCTAATTGATCTTTGACAAAGTAGCAAAGACAATTCAATGGAAGAAGTCTTAATTAACAAGTTGTTCTGGAACAACTGAACATCCATATGAAAAAAAAATTAATCTAGACAGATATATTACACCTTTTGCAAAACACATAGTCAAAATGGATCATAGCCCTAAATATAAAATGAAATACTACAGGGGTGCCTGGGTGGCTCAGTCGGTTGGGTGGCCGACTTCGGCTCAGGTCATGATCTCGAGGTCTGTGAGTTCGAGCCCCGCGTCGGGCTCTGTGCTGACAGCTCAGAGCCTGGAGCCTGTTTCAGATTCTGTGTCTCCCTCTCTCTGACCCTCCCCCGTTCATGCTTTGTCTCTCTCTGTCTCAAAAATAAATAAACGTTAGAAAAAAAAATGAAAAAAAAATGAAATACTACAAAAGTTTTAGAAGGAAATAGAAAAAAACCTATGTGACTTTGGTTTTGGTCATGATTTATTAAATACACCACAAAAATCATAACCCATGAAAGAAAATACTGATTAAGTTAGACCTTATTAGAATTCAAAACTTGGTGGAGCGCCTGGGTGGCTCAGTCAGTTAAACGTCCCACATTTGATTTTAGCTCAGGTCATGTTCTCATGATGATAAGATCTAGCCCTGCATCAGTCTCCACCCTGGGTGTGGAGCCTGCTTAGGAGTCTCTCTCTCCCTCTCCATTTGCCCCTCCCTTGCTCACATGTGTGCACACACACTTGCACTCTCTCGCTCTCTCACTCTCAAAACTATATATATATATATATATATATATATATATATATATATATCAGTGATAAGAAGTAAAGTCAGACAAGAACTAAAAATGTTCTTTGCATGGCCTGCTCAAGATCTTGCCTATCTTTATTGAAGGGCTCATTATTTTATTTAAGAGCCTTTTACTTATTAAAAGTATTAATCTTTTGCCTGCCACGTATGTCACAAATATTTTTGCCAGTTATCACTAGTCTTATAATTGTGTTTTTAATTTTCTGAGTTGTGTTGTTTTGTTTTGATTTACATGTAATTTCATTTATTTAGACACATTTATCGACTGTCTTCTTTGTGATTTACTCTTTTGCTTTCTTGCTTAGACGCCAACATTTTCTTATAGTTTTTTTTTTAACATAAAATTTCATTAATTTACATTTAACTCTAATCTTCTTGGGATTTATTTTGGTGTAATGGCTCAGGTAACTTAACTTCTTACCAAGTAGTGAACCATTATCACAGCACTATTTATTCAATTTATTCCATAATCTTTCTAATTTGAAAAGTTTCTATCACTTACTAATTTTTTATATCCATACCTGAGTCTGTACCTGAGCTTCCTATTTTGTTCCACTGAGCTGTCTATTTTTGCTCCCAGTAGCATTTTTAAAATTATTACAGCTTCATAATATGTTTAAATAAGTTGACATTCAAATTGCCCTCATTATTTTAAACTCTTACTCTCACATATCTTCTCCAAGAACTTTAAAATCATTTTGAAAATTTAGAAATGTTTTAATCCCATTGGGATTTCAATTAGAATTGTCTTATGTACATAAATCAACTGTGGAAGAACCGACAGCTTTACAATATTGAGTTGCTCTATCCAAGAATATGGTATGTCTCCCTATATACTAAAATTTTATTTTCTATAATTCTGAAACAGTTTTATAAAAATAAAGATCCACACATTTCTTGTTACATTTATTCGTAGATATTTCGTATTTCCTGTGGCTACTGTAAATTGTCTTTTGTTCTTTTTATTTTTCTGTTGAGCTATTTTTAAAATTATTTGTAAGAAATGATTTGTTCCATCTAAAATATTTAGAAGTTTCCAAAAGTATCAGAGAGCAAAACATCATACATTACTCATGAAAAGCTGATATTGTCCCATTTACTACAACCTTCTGACAAGATCCTGCACTGTAATGCATTTACCCTTTGCTCCAACAAGAAAGCCTGACCCTGCAAAACAATATGACTCTCCCCAACCCACCACATCTGCCACCTGGGAGGGTAGTCAGCCATCTGCCAACATGGAGCCATTCTGGGACCAGTCCTTCTGCCACATCTGTTTTTAGTCTGTCTCTTCTGGTGTTTGACTTTGTCTAAAAATGCAACTGCAGCCAGACATGGATTCTCTCTACTTTTTTGTGACCCAGGACTCCAGCTAAAAACAAGCTTATCATATCACAGATAATCTGTAAAACCTGACCGACCATGGTGTTGTCCTCTAGACTCAAAGACCTCCCGACCGGCCTTCCTTCAGAGATGTAACTTGCCCAGAGGCATCTCGCAAGGAAGGGCAAACCCAGGAAGCAAGTGGACAGGCAGGAAGCACCGGGCAAAAGCGATTTCCAGACTCAGAGCCAGGAGTCTTTTCCACCAACCGAGCAAGTTAGGGTTCTGGTTCTCATCACAGCCACCAGGGGGAGCCAAAGCACACAGTCCGGCGGCAGGCCCTAGGATGGGGGCGGGGCACGCATTCTTTTCCGGAGCTGCAGCCACAGACTCCTGGTGGGGAGTGACCTCACACACCCGTCGGCTCCCCCATCAGGCTGATGAGCCTGCCCACCCTCTCTTGGACCCGTACTGGCCTTGCTGAATTCTTCAGGTTCATCACTCTCCCCCTGACTCAGGGTCCTCAAACATGCTGTTCCCTCGGCCCTCTGTCCCATCGGCTCTCACTCCTCCTCCAAACCTCAGATGAAATGTCACTTATTCAGAGTGGCTTCTGCAGTTCCTGAGACAAGGCCACACCTCCTGCTCCGGGCTCCGGGCCAGGCCACCACCACCGTGTACCGCTCCCTCAGCTGCACTTCTCAGTAGGGTCTGTTTTATACTCTACCATAAGCTCCATCAGGGCAGGAGCCCTGTCTGTCTTGTCCACTGCTGCGTCCCTGGCATCTAGCACCAGGCTCACCACGACGCAGGCACTCGGTGAACGCTTGAATTAATTCAGAGGATCAGCTGGTAATCATGGCAAAGCACGCTTGCCCAGACCTCTTTATTAGAAGGGAGGACAGGGCTGAAGTGGCAAGCAATTCCTGAGACCGCAGCCCATAATACAGGATTTCTCAAAAACCTGCCTGAAAGAACATTCCAGCTTAAGGGCCTTGCCTCCAGCAGCACCCTAGGAGGGCAGAATGTCTCAGGACTGCGTGTGGCTACATAACCACGGTAGGAAAAGCCATGTCTGGGGGAGGCCCAGACAGCAACCAGACCCCTGGAAAGCCTCCTCTGACGATTCTACAGGATTCCTGCTATCATTAAACCCATTCCAATGAATCAAAGGCTATTCTATCACTTTGGTGACAAGTCTTATTGAGAAGAAAAGCTAGTAAAAACAAGATAAAAGGGGCTAGCCAGATGCCCGAGGCTTCCCTTGCATACTTTTGGCTTCCGTAATCTTGTTTGCCTGCTGCCTCCACCAACTAACTGCCCAGATAACACCACTGATAAGGGCCCCCTCCCCTTTTTGTTTTGTCTCTCCACCCCCTACCCTCCCAGCCATAAAAGGAGGCCAATGCCAAGGTTCGGGGCTCAGCCTTTGGAGGTGACTCCGCTGGGCCAGCACCCGTGGGCAATAAACAGTCTTTTCTGATTCCCTGAGAGTGCGTGGGCTTGTCTCTTCCTGGGCGCTGAGTATTTGCTGTAACATTATGACTTCTATTTTCAGCAACCCAAATGGGAGGACTTCAGGAAGACCCCCCCCCACACACACACACACACACAAATGGCCATAGACTGACTCTGCTTTGCTTTATGAAGACTGATGAGAGAAAGGGAATGAGGGCCTGGTTGCCATGAGAGAGAGGATGCAAGAGGCCATATTCCCAAGTAAAATCTATGGGAATCGGCCAAGACTGAACACGAGGGGTGAGAAAGATGGAAGGTGGCAAAGGCAGCAGTGATGGAGGCCGGGACCCCCTGCTAAAGAGCCTCCCCACCCGGGGTCTGGAGTAAGCAGAGACTACCCAGCAGCAGCTCAGAGCAGCATGCTTATGGAATCACCAGAAAGCCCTGCACATGTCTCCAGCCTAACTCAAAGGGACACATTCTGAACTAGGCTCATTTACATCCAGAAAATTCTCACACGCTGAAATGTTAGGTGATTTCCTCCCACTGGCAACCCCCAGCCCCCAGGCGTTTCCATCACCATAACAACCATGTGCCGACAAGCAGGGTGACATCATCAGGAAGGACTTTCACCCCCACCTCAAGATCTCTTCTGGGGGCTAGCTTCCAGCTTCCTATGACATACAGTGCTCCCCCCACACCACCTCCCGCCCCCTCCCTGCTTCCTCCGCCCTAAAGCCCTAAGCACTGATGCAATTCCAGAGGCATCCTGGCTTTATTCGACACACTGGAATCTGTGGAGGATCGTTTGGGTCCTTCCACACGGAGGGTTTAGTGGATCGGAGAAATTCCAAAGGTACATAACTCATACGTGGCAGTGAGAATACAGGTAAAGGCTACATGCTTAAGGACCAAAAGGGATGCTGGAACACCACAGCCCAAATCCACTCCTAACTACCCGGGAGACCTTGGGCAACTCGCTTCACCTCTCCGAGACTCAGTTTCCTGAGTTTCAACCAAGGCATTAGCAGGACTGCAGAGATTTGACGTGAATCAAGCAAAAGACATATAAAGAATTGAACTTAGAGCCTGGCCCGTGACAAATGCTCAAGATCTGTTATTATGACCACTAGACGGCAAAACCATGAGAGCAGGGGTCATTTTTGAACTAGTGTTGAATTCGTTGAACTAGTTCACTGATGATGTCAGTAGCACCCAGTGAGTCCAATGTCCCAGAGAAGGTGCGCAGTTACTATCTGTTGAAAGAATGAATGAGTGTTATTACTGTCTAGTGAGCCCGGAAATACAGGGGGAGAGAGAGAGACAGGCAAGGGAGAAAGGGAAGAAATATGAGCCAAAGTGCTGTCCAGATCCAAGCCCTTAGGCAGCAAGTCCAAGTACTGCCATCGCAATTCAGATCGAAGCCATCCTCGACAGCAATGGCGTGTCTCCAGGGCTGAGTGAGGGGCACCGGAGGGAGCTGGGGGCACTGTGAGCAGATGGAGGGAACACGGAAAGAACAAGCTGGGCGGGAGTATCCGAAATAATTCGGATTTGCATCTATGTCATCTGAACTACCCAGCTGGTCACTCAGGAAAGCTGTTGATTGAGCAGCAACACTGTAGGTGGCTCTCAGGAAAGGGGTCACATACACCGACCTTCCAAAAGGCCATCAAGGCTGCAAATGCAGATCAAGGAGGGAGATGTTAGCAGTGTGGTTGAAGCCACGAGAAAATAGAGAAAGAAAAAAATGCATAGGAAACAGCCACAGCAAGACGATACAGAGGAGCCATTTCAGAATTAACACTCCCCCCCACCCACCCCCATTTCCTAGCTTCAGAAATTGGTGGCCTACATTGTGGGTAGGAACACACAGGGAGGTCTGTTGGAGTGATTGGAATTAGATGAGGAAACGGGAGAACAGTAACTCTTGGCCACTTAACATCCCAGCGAAATGGACTATGGAAACCTAGCTACTCACTGTACCTGACGGTGTATGTCTCTTCCTCATTTTATGGCACTTCTCAGCTTTAACCTTGGCCACTGTGAGTAAATAGGCCCCAGCAGCATCATATCCGACTTCTGCTAACACATTCCAGTAGTGGATGAGGTGCAGCCATGTCCAGAAGCTCAGGTTTTGGATCTTCGATACAGAATCTGTGATACTTGTAACACAATGAATTCATGTGAGTCATTTTAGTATTTCATGCCTTGAAGGAAGCTGTTCGGTTTGCCCCATTCCATTAGCCTATTCATAAACTCCTTGACCACTACAACTTTGGTAGGTCACCAGATAGATGTGAACCTGTCCCTCTTAAGCAGTCAAAGCCATTGCCGCGTCTCTGTCCAGGAGGCCCCTCCTCTAGGCAGGCTCCCCGAATCTACCGGGCGGAGCAAGCCCCTCCCTGTCCCGAGCGTGCCCAGCTCTGGGTCTTTGCTCTAGCGAAGCACTGTCCCCCATGTGTGGCTCTTCTCTGGCTCCACATCTGCCCAGCTAGATAGAGCCAGATCTCACTCACTCCTGCATCCCCGGGGCCTCCAAGAACATGGGAGACAGAGTGGGTCAATGATACACGTCTGCCAAAGGGGTACATAAGAGGACAAGAAAGTAGGGGAGATGAAGAGAAGGAGAAGGGTGGAGAGGAGGGAGAAGATAGGAAAGGGAGGAGATTAGGTGGGTCTGGCAGGAGAATATAGCCAATCCTTTGTCCTTGCCCAGCCACAAGTCCTTCTCTCTCTGGAATCCTCCTCTCTGAGAGGAATCCATGTGGATTCAGGAGGGAAGAGAACACTGCAGAGCCAGACGATCCAATGGAGCAACGCTGGGAATCCATCAGCCACAGAAACTGGTGCTGAATGATGGGCCCATCCGAATTAATGAATGGGTTGCCGAACGACTAAATGAATGAATGTGCCCTGCTGAAACGAGCCATGGGTATCCGAACACAGTGTTTGGCAAAGGAGGAACGAAATCTGCCCAAATGCCACATAAAGAGGACACGTCTTACCTAGGACTTGACAGAAAGCTGCACAAACCCCCCCAGGAGCCACTCATTTTCAAATGCCACGGCAGCTCCTCAAATACCCTCCAGAAAGTGGTTTGCCGTTGGAAGTATCGAACTAAGATCTGGTGGAAATGTGTCTTCTTGTGATTTGTTGGGTTCTGAAAGGTATATGGACGGCTTTCTCTGACAGGAGTGACCACACCTATTGAAAAATCAGTGACAGTTGAATGCGTCTGCCTTCTTAGTATATGAAAACATACAGTAGATAACAGCTCTGTGGCCATAGACACAATGAAACAGTAGCTTGAAAAAAAACCTGAAATATTAAAAATATATCTTCTTTGATTTTTTTTAATGTTTATTTTTGAGAGACAGAGTGAGCAGGGGAGGGGCAGAGAAAGAGAGAGACACAAAATCTGAAGCAGGCTCCAAGCTCTGACCTGTCAGCACAGAGTCCAATGTAGGGCTCGAACCCACAAACTGCAAGATCATGACCTGAGCCGAAGTCGGATGCTTAACTGACTGAGCCACCCAAAATGCATCTTCTTATAAGTCAGTCTGAATTTACCAAAGAATTAGTTACAGTTGTGATCACTGACCCAGATTTTTGAGAAGCTAGGGAGCATGCTCATTTTTCATGGTGTCTTCCCCTCTCCCAAAGAAATATTTGTAACCCACTTTTCTATGTTAAACATATACCACAGCTACCACATAAATAAGCACTTTCCAAAATTTGAGGACACGCAATTTGGAGAAGTTCACCTGCCACCTGGGTCTCATCTAGGCCACGGGGAGCTAAGCAAATTAACGGCAAATTGGATGTTAGAGCCAAGTTTACTATGCTTTCACTAGCAAAGAGAAATGATTCCAACCAATCTTACTACCCAGAAACAACCTGCTTAAAAACAGAAGGGCTTGGTTTCATTAAAAACTTCAAGGGGGTGCCTGGGTGGCTCAGTTAGTTAAATGGTTAAGCATCTGACTCTTGATTTCAGCTCAGGTCATGATCTCACGGTTCGTGAGTTCGAGCCCTGTGTCAGGCTCTGTGCTGGCAGTGCAGAGCCTGCTTGGGATTCTCTCTCTCTCTCCCTTTCTCTCTTTCAAAATAAATAAATAAACTTAAAAAACAAAGAAGAACTTCAAGATACCTATCCTTGAAAGGTAAAATAGAAGTGTTTAAAATGTTCTGCTTGATGTTTTTTCTCACAAGATGAATGGGACACAGGGCTGGATGGCACACCTGCTTCAGAAACCCATGGAAGAGGAAGGAAAGTTCCTCCTTGCACTGAGCATGGCAAGGGCATTTTTGTGGGGAATGAGAGAGAAAGAGAACTGGGACAAATATTACCCCGCATCTGAGATTTAGAGTATTAAACACAATGCTTAACATGTACAAAACATTGTCATAAAAAACACTGAGTTTATTTTTTTTTAAGTTTATTTATTTATTTTCAGAGACACAGAGACAGCGTGAACAGGGGAGGGGCAGAGAGAGGCAAGAGAGAATCCTGAGCAGGCTCCATGCTGCCAGCACAGAGCCTGATGTGAGGCTCCAACTCATGAACCATGAGATCATGGCCTGAGCAGAAATCAAGAGTCAGATGCTTAACCGACTGAGCCACCCAGGTGCCCTAAGTTTATCTTTTTACAAAAATATCCTTGTGAGATATGAAAGGATATGAAAATCCCTGTGATTTTCCCATATAATTTCTCATGTCAACTTTCCTGGGCAAAGGGATGCCCAGAGAGCTGGTTAGGTACTGTTTCCCGGTGTGCCTGTGAGGGGGTTTCTGGAAGAGACTAGCACGTGAATGAGTCCACTGAGTGAAGGAGATTGCCCTCACCACTGCAGACGGGCCTCATCCAATCTGTTGAGGGCCGGAATAGAAAAAAAAAAAAAGGCAGAGGAAGGACAAATCTTCCCCTCGGCTCCAGCTGAAACCTCTGTCTTCTCAGCACTTCTGGGTCTCAGACCTTTAGACTTGGACTAGAAATTATAGCACTGACTCCCCTGGTCCCCAGTAGCACTACCACCAGCTTTCCTGCACCTCTAACTTGCAGACGGCAAGATCCTGGGACTTCCCAATGTCCACAATCACGTGAGTCAAAACCGCACAATAAATCATTTTCTAGATATCTATGTAGAGACACACACATAGAGAGATACATAGAGCTAGAAAGAGATAGAGAACTAATCCTAGTGGTCCTGTTTCTCCAGAGAACCCTAATACAATCTCCATATGACAAATGAAATTACTTAAAGTCAGAGGGGCCAGGTGGCTGGTCTCTGGCCAGCACGTGAGCGGAGAAGCAGGATTCGAACCTTCTGACTCGATTCCAGTGCTTCTCCACTTAACATGAGACGGGAGGAATGGCCTGACCACAGCATCATCTGTGCAAAGTTCAGCATGTTCTCACAGACACACTTTCTGGTGGACATCTCTGTACTGCTCCTTTCTCTCATGACAGGCTACATTGTGCTGTGTGGACAAACGACCTCAAAATCTCAGTGGCTTAAAACAGCAAAGGTTTATCATGCCATCACAGATAATGACAGTCCTGGCTCAATCTCCAAATCCAGGTCCGCTCACGCCAGGACTGACAGACCAGCCGCCATCTTGAACATTGCCAGTAGCCACGTACAGCTCGTTGGACAGAACGGGTCACAAGGTGCTACCCAATAAAGGGACCAGAAAGTGCTTCCCATGGTGGGTGGAGGGGCTGGAAATATTGGCAATTAGCTGTCACGGCCACCACGGTGCTCATCATTGTGCCGGACGCTGTATTAAGCATCTTACGTTAGGTATACTTAGCATTTTTAATACCCTCGAGGTGAACACTACCATTATCCCCATTTTGCAGGTGAGAAACTGAGTCTTAGAAAGTTAAGCACCTTTCACAAGGCCAGGCCAGTTCTGTCAGATTGAAAGTCCTTGCTCTTAACGAGAAATCATTTATAGTAGATGCCATAGCGATTGCCAGTCGGAAAGAAGGTAGACTCTTTGCGAAACAGCATGCGGGCCTGGGAGTGAGGTAAAGACAGGGTGAAATGAGGCTGCTCCTCTACCATGACCACAGTGTCACCTGCGGGTAGCAGGTGAACAGGTAGCGAGTAGCTCACACTTCCCTTCCTGTGCTCAGCCCTCCAGATCCTGATTCCACCACAGGCAAACACCAGAGGCTGAGGGTCAGTACTGGCTCCCAAAACAAGGGATATGGAAGCTTCTAGAAACGGCAGGCCCAAAAAGCCAACTGCCAGGAATAGCTGTGCATTCATTCAGCAAACATCTATTGAATGTAACTGGAGTGGGGCCCAGGGAACTCAGACCTGCTTGAAGGTGTTTGATGAAATGGAATAACACTTAGGCTAACAGAATTCAAGATTACCAGCTGATTTGCATGGATCATTTTGGGAAGGACAGTAGGTAAAAGGCCACAGGGGAGACAGATGAGTAAAACAAAGGGAGAATTCAGAATGGCTAACATTTCTTAAGAATTCACCATGGGCCAGGCCTAGTCTAAGTACTTGTAATTACATGAATTACACATTGAATGCTTGCTAGTCATAATGTTCTGAGCTTGGTACACTTATTATTTTACAAAAGAGGGATGTGGGTAGAAAGGGATCCGGTCTTCAGCTAGGAAGTGGGAAAGCCAAGGCTCACCCCGATCTAGCATCAGGGGCCACTTTTACCCATTATGCTAGGCTGGACCCTTCTACGCAACAATTAATCACTGCAAAATGGGCTTCACAGACTCGGTTTTCGGAGCTTCTATGAAGTGAGGGGTTATACGAAGTAAAGGAAGGAGCTCTTTCCAGGAAGGGCTCCCTGAGATCCCGGGAAAGGGTGAGGTCTGGGGGAGGAGGTCGCATGGCTCAGGTCTCCCAGAAAACACCTTCTCTCCCTTTGGACACCAGCACCATCCCGACACCTCAAGGGCTGGCTGCCAGAGGGCAAAGAGACAGGGATCCCAGCATGAGGCTTGGTTTTCCTGGGGGGAACCCTGCAGGGGCAGCGGGGAGGTACCCACGTCAGTAAGCACAAACCAGAAGAGCCTCTATGTGGTGGCCACAGCCAACAGACAGAGGAGCACAGGTAACACTGCTCAGGGTCTCCCGCAGGCACCTGGGGCAGGTGAGGACTTTCTAGGAGGCTGGTGGGAAACAGAACTGATACGACCTAACCTAGCCAGAGAACGTTCTGTGTACACAAGAAATAAATGGAATAACGTATATGAAGCGGCTGGCACAGTGAAAGCACTAAATAATAGTGGTGGTTATGATGGCCAGGGGCAACAAGATGTGACAATGCTCTGGCCACACTAGAACAGCATTTCCCAGCTTTCTGGGTCTCCCCCCTAACCCCCCTTTCCCTTTTCAGCCCCACTGATATGCACGCATGCACACACACATGTACACGCATATGTTCACCCACATACAAAGAGTATATAAGACCAAACAATCCTCAGCTCTAGTAGCAAAAAGGGAAAAGACGTTGCTGGACCACAGCCCAGGGTACAAAGCCTGCCTCTAGACTAGCCAATTTTTGGTAGGAGTAACTTAAGTTACAAATTGAATACAATACTTACAAACTGAAAACAATACTTAAACAGAGTATTAATTTCAAAGGAAAGAAGCATCCACATATACGTGTGGCTAAGAGACTAGTTTGCCTCAAAATAATTGATAAGACATTGGGACAAACTATGTCAAAAGATAGCCCTTTACCAAAAAATATCATAGCAGACTCAAGTCCTACAGCCTTCGCTTTGGCATCTTTTTTCTCCTTGTAGGATATGCTTTACTTCCCATGCTCAAGCTACCTGGAAGTGAATTGTTGCAATTACAATTCCTGGCGCCTCTGGTAAAGATGTATTCACATCCTGGTTGTTGTTGTTGTTGTCTTTGTTTTCCTGACAATAGTGAATATTGCCAGCAGTGCTTTCTTTAGGGGCTCACAGTGCAGAGAAGGGCTACAGCATATACCCAGAATTTTAACAGCCACACCATGGCCTTGTCCCTGCACCTCCAAGAGTGTTACTGTTCTACAGGAAAATGGAGAGACTAAGTGTGTTGCAAACCATCAGAGACCAAGTGAGCAGAAGAACTGACATCACACCTTAAGAGCATCCTCACTCCCCTCCCAACCCCCCCGCCCTGCTCTCTTCGCTACCTTATGTAACTTAAGAGGTGGTGGGAATGACGACAATGTAGGAGGGAAACAATCTTTTAAAAAAGAAAGTGAAAGAGGACATAGTAAACCCAAAAGGAAATTTGCACAGAGCTTAGAATCTTTGCAGAGGCTGTGATGTAAGGTTTTTGAAGTCCACGAACCTGAAGTTCTCTGTGTGGCTAGAGGGCTCTGCTTCTAGGTCAAGAGTCTGTGATTGCCATTGTTTCTCAGATTCAGACCTCAATCCTTTCAGAAGGGGATAAGAATTTGATTTCAGGGACGACAGCGTAGCTCAGTTGGTTAAGCATCCAGCTCTTGCTTTCGTCTCAAGTCATGATCTCATGGTTTGTGAGACTGAGCCCCACATTGGGCTCTGCATCGACAGCACAGTGGTTGTTTGGGACTCTCTCTCTCTCTGCCCCTCCCCACTTGCACAAGTGCACGCATGCTCTCTGTCTCTCTCAAAATAAATAAACTTAAAAAAAAAAGAATTTGATTTCAGAATTAGGGCAGAAACTGCTAATGCCTATCCAATAACCATCTCCCTCATCTTTGTTAGTAACAGATGCCAACCTTAGTTTAGGGTGGCAACACACCCCATTGAAACCTCTGTTCCCCAACTTTTCTCATATCTAACTGTGGCCAAATGACAATGTTTTAGAGACAGAGTGGAAATGTTGGTGAAAACCTGGGAAAGCTCCTTAAAAGCAAATGCAAACCCTTCTTTTCATCCTTCCTATTGCCCGAAATGCGATGGCTGGAGCTCCAGCAGCCATGCTGCTTCCAGCAGTCATCCACATGAGATGACCCTGAGAATGCAAGCTAATGTGTGGATCAGGGACATAGAAGGAAGAGGGTCCCAGATGACTTTGTGGAGCCAACAGGGCAGCCCTGAACTGCCTACTTTCAGAAAGTTCTCATGTGAGAGAATAAACCCTGGGATGTAAGCCATTGAAGTCAGGTCTCAGTTACTCACAACCAGGTACAAGTATTAATTTATATGACCATGTATACACATGTTTACAGATTCATTCCTACTTGAGAAATGCTAGCTGCAAGCTTTCCCTTGAATGCAAACTTCCCTTTTCCGAACTAGCAGGTACTTACACAGATTTAAGCCCTTAACCAAGAAGCTTGTGTTCCACAGCACTCCGCAGGGACTGGTGCCTGAAGTACAGGAGGCCATTGGGCTTCTCCTGGACCCACTGTCTGCTGGCATTGCGGAAGGCAGCCCAGTGCAACATGGTCACTTTGTAGTGATCCCTGTAGCCCAGCATGTCCAAAAGCTGGAATATCTCATCCTCGGCCAATCCACAATGTGAGATGCTCAAAAAGCACAGAGTGTCAGCCACCCAGCCATCCGGTGCTATACAGATAACACAATGACAGCAATGACAAAAAGAACTGTTCACATCTGCCAGGCATCATTCTAAATGTCTAAATGTCGTGTATGACTATACAACTTGTTTCCTTTAATCATCCTATAGGCAGATACTATATAACTTCCCCTGTCTTACAAATAAGAAAAATAAGGGGCGCCTGGGTGGCTCAGTCGGTTAAGTGTCCGACTTCGGCTCAGGTCATGATCTCGCGGTTCGTGAGTTCGAGCCCCGCGTCAGGCTCTGTGCTGATGGCTCAGAGCCTGGAGCCTGTTTCGGATTCTGTGTCTCCCTCTCTCTCTGACCCTCCCCCGTTCATGCTCTGTCTCTCTCTGTCTCAAAAATAAATAAACGTTAAAAAAAAAAAATTTAAAAAAAAAAAGAAAGAAAAATAAAGCCCAGAGATGTTAAATAACTTAGCCAGTCACACAGGAATAAGTGCAGAACTGGGATTTGAGCACAGAATGCCTGGCTTTGGAGCCCATACTTTCAGGCATTAAGTTATCATCCACTTTGTCCCAACTAATACGTCCATGTTAGCTATGGTTATAAGCTGGAAAGCTTGCCAATTATCATACTGCTGAGCAGTCTATTAATACTTTCAAATATCAAGTTTGCGTCGATGGGTCTGAATGGTTTTTTGGTATGATTGCTATCTTGCCACAGACACCACTGGAGCCAGCTCTATGTTACTCACCTGACCCTTAGCTTTTTCAGCCAGAGCTGGATTCCCGCTGGCTTTATGACCGACTCTAAAGAGATCCTCAAGACCACTGAGAGAAAGGACAAAGTCTACCATTCTAAATGGACTTCTTGTGCCAGGACTGGGGAATGAACCTCAAACACCTGTAATCTTTGAGCAGAGGGAGCTGCTCAGCCCCAGCTGTACAAGCTCCTTCTGAAGTTGACCCCAGGTTTACCAAGTTCTTCCTGTACCTGTGGCTGAGTGCCTTGGGCCTGAGGAGGGGTCAGTGGGCAGGAGGAGGAAAGTCAGCCGGGGACAGGAGGGCCTGGGCTTTCCCGCACAGTCCCAGACAAGCAGGAATATCCCTGGGCACAGCCATGGGCCACCTTGCCTGCGTGACCCTTCTCAGGGCACAGAGACCTTTCTTTCACCTCCTTGCAGGTGAAGGAGAGCACACTAAATTTGAAATTCATTTTATTTGCAGAAATACAAAGTCTAGAGCAAAAAAAAAATGGGGCAGGACAATATGTGGTCACACCAACCAATGTGTCTTTCATTGCAAGTATTTTCTGCTTCTTTCCCCACCCCCACATCCCCCTTCCTGCTCCATTCCAAATTCATCAAACTTAAGAGAAGGTTATTATGGTAGCAACTCAAGTTTCAAAAGCCTTTTGAAGATCCTAGCAGAGATAATGGCTTTGAGAACAAACTTTGCTTCTCAAAAGACTGTGGAATATCAAAAGACAAAAATGCCTGACCAACTCATGGGATACGTCTTTTAACCACAAACAACAGACTCAGTTACAGGGTGAGCTAAAGAGGACTGAACCAAGCAAGGTGGAGGAGACAGTGCGAGAAGAGAGCAACAGAGTTGCTCAGGTGGGCCTGTGCTGTTCCCTGAACCCAAGCTGTGAGCAGGGACAGGGAACCTACTGGATGCACCTGGGGACCCAATAGTACAGACAGCCTGTGCTGTGCCTCCCATTGGGAGCCTAGAAGGCCGGTGCCTGTAGATCTTCTGATGCCCCCAGAACCGGAGAGCAGAAACCACTATGGGGACACCTACAGAGCCAGATCTCTGAAGGTGCAGTGAGCAACCAACATTCTCTGTCGGGAATGCTGAGTACCCATAAGACTATGGGCTCCAGGAGAGTGCACATGTTAGTGGAGGAGAGGGGCCTCCTCACATTAGAGTGAGGGAAAATAGCAGCAGATGGCAGCATAGATCGAACAACCCAAGAACAGATGGGAACACAGCCATCCTAAAGGATGCCAGCATTGGAGGAATTCAGTATCTGTGGACCATCTGGGGCCATGACCACCTCAGTGGAAGCCAGCAGGGACAGATGACAACCAAGGACATCCAGCACCAAGACCCTCAGATTTAAGCTCAACCCCAAAGAAACACACACAGGAAGGACACAAATCCTCTCTTGACTGAAAACACCCTGAATTGTACCAAAAAAAAAAAAAAAAGCTGAATTGACGGATTTAACCTAGATGAACTGAATTAGGTTTCTGCCATCACTTGAACTATAGGCTCAAAAGAGTTGAGTTATAGAAATAACAAAGGCCCATTTCTTAGATTCCTGAAAAATTGTCTAATATGGTTCCCTTTACAGTCAGCATAGAACTCCCTAGACAGGGTTGTTGGATTTAGCAAATAAAAACGCAGAGTAACTAAATTTTAATTTTAGATAAACAACAAATTAATTTGGGGTATAAGTATGTCCCATGCAATAATCTGGGATATACTTGTAATGAAATTATTTATTTGTAATTCAACTAATTTTTAGTATAAGTGTGTCCCATGCAATAATCGAGACATACTTTTACTAAAGGACTGTTCTTTGTCTGAAATTACAATTTAACTGGGCATCTTGTATTTTCTCTGACAACCCCATCCTTGGGCCCTCCTCCTCTGGGTGGTCCACCATACATCTTTCTCCCTGTGGACTCTAGCAGGTTGTCAATACTGGCCAAGGCTTACCTTCTCCTACAGCCACCGTGTCTGAATTTGCCTTTTTTGGTGTAAAAGTCCAGCTATAGTCCTCAATCCAGCGTTTCAGAATCAATTCCCAGAGCTCCTGAACAGACACCACCTCCAAGTACTCCTTCAGACACCGATACTCACCTCGGTAGATTCTACATTCTCTGAGTTCATTCGCTAGGATCGTGAGTTTTAAAGGATTCAGGTTTGTTTTTTTCCTCAAAGTGGATTGGCTCTGTTGGAGGGCGTCTTTGTTGGGAATGGAGAGACGCTGCCTAAAGACGTTTAGTTTCACTTCTTTGTCTCCTATGCTAATGAACTCCACCGTCCTCACATCTGGGCGAGCACATAGCAACTTGTAGGACAGGCTGGAGGAGACAGCGCTCGTGATGAATTTGCAATGAGGAGGCAGCAGGCAGCGAGCATGGCAGCCAAGAAAAATCTTTTGCCTGGTGGAGAAAGTCAAAGACATTTGAAAACTTTAAAGACTTTAAAACTACTTTGCTGATGGTTTTTAAACTTAGAGCAGCTAGAATATAGGGAGTAAGTAGAGGGTCAAGGGCTGGGGTGAAGGCTATTAGCGATAAGGTGGATAGTAAGCAATATGGTGATGATACCAATTCACACTCTACAGAACTATATTCACGGACTTACCCATCTGTTATGAATTTGATAGTACAAAGGTGACCTCTCAAAAGAGGTTTGTACGGGGCACCTGGGTGGCTCAGTCACTTAAGTGACTCTTGATTTCAGCTCAGATTACGAACGCACGGTTCATGGGATCGAATCCCACATCGGGCTCTGTGCTGACAGTGCAGACCCTGCTTGGGATTCTCTCTCTCTCTCTCTCTCTCTCTCTCTGCCTCTCCCTGCTCTCTCTCTCTCAAAATAAATAAACAGTTAAAATAAAAAATAAAAAAAGGTTCCTACAAGCAAGTAATCTGACAAATCTTAGGCTTCTAAAGAATGACCTATAGTGACAATCAAGGGAAATCTAAGAGTGCAAACTGAACCATTCAACTGAAAACCAGAACATTGTTTTATGATGAAGAATCTTGCTTTGTACAGCAATACTATTATAAATTAAATGGCTTTATTTGGGGACAAGATAAACACCTAATCAGATCTTTCTAGATTCCTTTAACAGCCTTTCCTACACCTCTTTGACTAATAATCGCAAATATAATAATAATAATAACAACAGTAACTACCAAACAGTGACTGCTTACTCTGAGCCAGGCACTGAGCTGAATGTGTCTTCGGGTACTGTTAGGGATTTTTATTTTTATTTTTTTATTTTTTGATACTGTGACATTTCTCTGGGGCCTTAGAGATTCAGGAGAAACTGTTTTTCCCAAGGCAAGCTAAGTCCCGGGGGTGGTGGGCAGCTTGCCTGGAACATGCCTGTCATGTGCAGACCCACAGATCCAAGAACACACCCCCACCTACCTTCTCATCTGACTCGCATTCACCAAGCCAATATTTCCCTGCCCCATATCATCATCCTGGGGCTAGGACCAGACAACTAGGGACAACTATGCCACAAAGCCTGCTGAAATTACACAAACTAGCCAATCCTGAATGGCTTCCTCTACCTTTCCCACGGGAACCCCAATGAAGGCTTTGGCCTTGGCCTTCTCCTGGCTCCAGTCTTCTGCCTCCTGACCACCCTGATACTTCCCCTGGGGCCCCGAGTGGCAAGGCGCATCTCCTTCTCTCAGGAAATGTAAGTAATCGCTTCCTTCAATGCCATTGGCATCTCCGTGCCATCACTCGGTCATCCTCCTATATATCAAAGCCCAGCACTTGTCACAGTTTGCAATCTTGTCCTTATTTGTGTAATAGCATCATTAACATCAGCCATCCCCTGTTAGAATGAAAGCTCCATTTCTCTGCAGGGACCATGTCTGACTCTGCTTGTAGTGCTTTTGCTATAGTGAGTGGTCAAGAACTATTTGCCGAATTTGTGGTGGTTGCCATGCATTAAATTAAAAAGATTATAAAACAATACGGTGTGTAATTTCATTTACATAAGCGTCAAGGAGTGTACATAGACACCCATAGAAGAAGGAAGGCTATACTCCAAAACGTAGAAGAGTGGTGAGACTGTGAGTATACCTAATTTTCTGTTTTCTTTTTCTTCATCATATTTTCTATCAGAAACATATATTACTTACCTAATTTATAATTTACATGTGTTTTTAAGTTTTAGATAAAATTCTTCACAAGGTTCCAGTGATCCAATATCAGCTCAAACAGAAGAAAAACTAAGGAGGGGCACCTGGGTGGCTCAGTCAGTTAAGCGTCCAACTTCGGCTCAGGTCATGATCTCATGGTTCATGAGTTTGAGCCCCGTGTTGGGCTCTGTGCTGACAGCTCAGAGCCTGGAGCTTGCTTCGGATTCTCCCGCTCTCTCTGCCCTTCCCCCATTCACACTCTGTCTCCCTCTCCTTCAAAAATAATCGTTAAAAAAAAAAGATAAGAAAAACTAAGGAGAGCAACCAATCGATGGGATTTGGTATGTGCATAATCAGTATCGATGACGCAGGTCATAATATACAACATAAAGAAAATACTAGGAGTCCAATAAATGCCTGATCAATGTATAAAATGGGGGGGGGGGGGGGGGCGGTGCAGAATCAGGCAGAAGTAAAGGTCACAGTTTCCAGAACCAGACTGTCCATGTCTGAATTCTGAGTCTAACACAATCTTAGGATGTTGGACAAGCCACCTAACACCTCCATGCTCAGTCCCCTCTGTATAAACAGGGATGATGATCACAGTCTCTCTTTCATAGGGTTCTTCTGAGAATTAAATGCGTTAATATTTGTAAAGTGCCTAGAAAGGTGCCTGACCCGTTGTGTCACAGAAGTATTTCTTCAATAAAACATATAGTAGTAGCTATAAGCAATGCTGGCTATAGCTACAGATATGCAATGCAATGGAAAGGTGTTACAGGGGCGTCTGGGAGGCTCAGTCAGTTGGACATCCAACTTCGGCTCAAGTCATGATCTTGTGGTCATGAGTTCAAGCCCTGTGTCAGTCTCTGCACGGACAGCTCAGAGCCTGGAGCCTGCTTTCCTCCCTCACTCTCTCTCTCTCTCTGCCCCTCCTCCGTGCTCATTCTCTCACTCTCTCTCTCTCAAAAATAAACATTGAAAAAAATAAATAAAAAGAAAGATGTTACATACCTTCTAAATTATGGAGTTTTCTTTTTATAAAGCAGTAATAAAATAGGTATTATTTTAAAAAGAGATTACCTTCTGTCCTAAAATCCCATAAATGCCAATCAATTCTTCAATTCCATCTAGGACAAGTATGCATGGCTTTAAATTGATGGAAGCAATGAAAACTTCCACAAGAAGTGAAAAGACTAAGACATTTGAGCCTTCGTTAAGAACATCAGTTTCAAGCTGAGTACCTAGAGCATAGGAATTTGTTCAAATTAGGCAAAAATGTTTCCATCATTGCTAGAATATGTTAATGGGATGGGGAGGCGGAAGGGGTTGGGAACAATGAGTGCTATTCACAGCTGTACAGCTGACACATATAGGTATATGTGTGATTAGCAGCCTAAAAATATTCAACCCAAAAGGGATAATGATATTTACCACCAGATGTCTCCTATACATTTTCAGGATTTTATATAAAAAATATTTTGTATGATTCCAAAGCATTACTCTCATCTTCCAAAATGCAAAAATAGTTCATGTTACAAAGAGCTGGATGGGAAGAAAGAGAAGCCAGTCTATGCAGTCTGCGAAGTTTATGCAGCTCTGTAACATCAGGTGGCTGTTTAGGGGCCACGGCTACCACCTGGGTGGTCCAGCAGGGGCACACACGCATCATCCCCCACCACTGCCTGGTCTCTTCAGTTCTCACCCACATCAAATCTGACATAACCAATCCTAAATTACTCTATCCGCAATATTGGACGCCAGACCTTCGAATCTGTAAATTACCAGGGAAAATCATGCTATAAACCAGCAAAGGGCAAAGGATGTAATTTGAGAGGACCAACTTGCAAACTCTGATTGCGTGACATAGCAGAGAGCAACCCAAAATTGTAATCAACTGCTTAATACTTTAAGAGCATTTTACTACATACAACTTTGGTCTTGCTTTTATTTTTCAAAGGCCATGTTTCCCATAGAAATTTAGGCACATTAGAATCTAGAAAACCAAGTTATGCAAAGAAGCTTTTAATGGATTTACATCTCTCAGGTGCATTAAGATTCTGTTAGAAGCATATTGAATAACTATGTTTAACAATACTTATTGGTTGCCTGTTACGTGCAAGGTTCTGTGCTCAATGCTAAAAGGAGATAAAAATGATCTATAAATAAAGTCAAGGAGTTAAGGGAAGTGAAAATGGGTTCAGTACACACAAAAAAAACCACATTTCAAGGCAGAATATGAGTCTGAAGAGTACTGGAGTGTGATGCAGAACCATCACAATGAAGACAAGCTTCATGCAGAAGACATGTGAGACGAGCTTCGGGGAATGCACAGGTAGAGATGAGGGCAAAGGAATATCAAGCAAGACAAAGCAAAGGTAAAGGTCTGGAGGTAGGAAAACACATGAGCATTCAAAAAAACAGGAAGCTGATTAGAGCAGTGGAACTCAACAGGAATTCGAGATGTCCTAGAACACAGGACAGTCACACACAATGCAGCTGTGTCCTGGGGTCTACCTGCTTTCACATGTTCTGCCAGACAGTCACTTGGGTGGGGGGTGGGGGGAGAGGGGGTAACCTTATTAATGACCTCACCTAGAAACCAACTCCATTTTCATGTAAATGCAAAGTAATTTTTGCACCGATTCAAAACACATTGAGTTTCCTAGGAATACAACTACCATAGAAAGTGATGGAAGATTATATGTTGTTTCGTCTGAAATGATGCCAAGATTTCAGAAAATCACGACCCTGATGGGAACACTGCTCACGATGTTGGAGCCTTGACTACAACACACCCATGGATGTCTGCACTAGCAGCTTTCGAAAGCATGGTCATTTTCCATGACCTGCCTACTCCACTGTGGCTTCTACTGGAATCATGTCTGAGCATTTACATATTGGAATGCATATTATTTTGCAATAAATTACTTTACCTTTCTCTTTTACATTATACTAGAGGGTTACATTGGGTTTTTTTATTGAGGTATAAATCACAAATGATACTACATTAGTTTCAGGCGTACAACATAATGATTCAATATTTGTATACACAAAATGATCACCACTGTAAGTCTAGTTACCATCTATCACTGCACGGATACAAAAACACTTTTTTTCTTGTGACCAGAACTTTTAAGATGTACTCTGACGGGGGTGCCTAAGTGGCTCGGTTGGTTAAGCTTCCAACTTCGGCTCAGGTCACGATCTCGTGGTTTGTGAGTTCTAGCTCTACAGGGGGCTCTGTACTGACAGTGTGGAACCTGCTTTGCATTCTGTCTCCCTCGCTTTCTGCCCCTCCCCCACTTGCATGCACTCTCTCTCTCTCACTCTCTCTCTCTGAAAAATAAACATTCAAAAAAACGTACTTTTAGCCACTTTCAAAATATGCAAAACAGTATTATTAACTATAGTCACCATGCTATACATGGCAGCCCCAGGACTTACTTATTTTATAAATGGATATATTGATTTTTAAAGATATTTTGGTATCAGAAAATGACTATAAAATCAATGACTTGAAGATTGTATATGAATGCAAGACATAAAGGAGAAGAAAGAATCAAAACAAGATAGTCTGAGCTTGGATCACACAATTAAAAGTATTTTTTTTTTTCAACGTTTTTTTTTTTTTTTTTTTTAATTTATTTTTGGGACAGAGAGAGACAGAGCATGAACGGGGGAGGGGCAGAGAGAGAGGGAGACACAGAATCGGAAACAGGCTCCAGGCTCCGAGCCATCAGCCCAGAGCCTGACGCGGGGCTCGAACTCGCGGACCGCGAGATCGTGACCTGGCTGAAGTCGGACGCTTAACCGACTGCGCCACCCAGGCGCCCCCAATTAAAAGTATTTTTCAAGAACGGGAAGAGAACAATCTTGGTGCTTCATCCTTGGAGGGTTTTACCCCCCCCCCCCCCCCCCAAATCTTTAAAGTATTGAGATTCCAGACCTTGACTAAGTGAATTTTGGAGAAGGAGCGGTTCTGGAGATCATGTCGTCTAGTCCAAACCCTCATCTTGTAAGTGAGGAAACAGGCCCAGCAAGGTGAAAAGGCTGGAACACAGGTCATCAGGAGCTTTACAGACACTGATTTTGCTAATAGTTTTCCTGCCAGCAACACATCCTCACTCAACGGTTACTCCATCTGGGTTTCCAAGCCACACAGGTCACTGCTGGCGGATTCCGTTTCCCAGCAGCCACAGCCACATGCGGGAGGCACGGACTGTTGACCTTTTGCGTGAAGCTGGTACAGAGGCTATGTGACAAAACGGAGGTGAATGAACCTCAGAAAATACACGCAGCCTGACAATCATAAAACATAATATCACTCATAATAATCAGCAGAAAAATAATCCCAGGCAAAAAAAAAGGAAAAAAAACCTCAAGGAAGATACAGATCTATATCTAAGTATGCAAAGGAAAGCATCGTTTCAGTGTTTTTTAAAATCCTATTTGGGGTGATTAGAATTATTTTTCCTCAAAATAATATTGAAGATAGGCAGAATTACTAGTATTGGAAAATGATCCTAAACCTATCTCTTTATTCTGTTGGAACCAAACTGTCTCTCCTGGATGACAATGGCCTATTGTCTAATTTAAATTTTTTTAATGTTTTATTTATTTATTTATTTTATTTAAAAAAAATTTTTTTTAACATTTATTTATTTTTGAGACAGAGAGAGACAGAGCATTAACAGGGGAGGGGCAGAGAGAGAGGGAGACACAGAATCCGAAACAGGCTCCAGGCTTTGAGCTGTCAGCACAGAGCCCGACGCGGGGCTTGAACTCACGGACCGTGAGATCATGACCTGAGCCAAAGTCGGACGCTTAACCGATCAAGCCACCCAGGCGCCCCTTTTTATTTATTTTTGAGACAGACAGAGACAGAGTATGAGAGGGAGAGGGGCAGAGAGAGACAGAGACACAGAATCTGAAGCAGACTCCAGGCTCTGAGCTGTCATAGAGCCCGATGCAGGGCTCGAACTCATGAACCACAAGATCGTGACTTGAGCGGAAGTCAGTTGTTTAATCGACTGGGCCACCCAGGCGCCCCCTTTTTCTTTTTTTTTTTCAATGTTTTATTTATTTTTGAGAGAGCCTATTGCCTAATTTAAATAGTAACAACTCAAGTTTTTATTTATTTTATTTTTTAACTTTTATTTATTTTTGAGACAGAGAGAGACAGAGCATGAACGGGGGAGGGTCAGAGAGAGGGAGACACAGAATCTGAAACAGGCTCCAGGCTCTGAGCTGTCAGCACAGAGCCGGACGCGGGGCTCGAACTCACAGACCGCGAGATCACGACCTGAGCCGAAGTCAGACGCTTAACTGACTGAGCCACCCAGGCGCCCCAACAGCTCAAGTTTTTAAACACCCAGTCACAAAAGGTAAATTCATGGGGAGAGAAAAACAGTCAATTGGTACAATTTCAAAATACTTTGTAACAAAATGACAGAGATTAACTGATTTTTTTCACTTTTTGGCAGTGTTATCTCTTATCATTCAATAAAGATTTATTGAGAACCTTCTGTGTCGGTCAGGCTCTGTGTCAGGCATTGAATGTGAGAATGGCCAATAAAACAGACATGGTTTCCTGCACTGCCAGGACTATAACGGGATACAGTAAAACATACAATGTCAGCATCACGTGTAAGTAGTGGGTGACCAGGATGGCAAGCTCACAGTGTTTGCAGGGATACACCCACATAAACTAGAGTACAACGGGACTGGGGCTACCCTTGCCACTTGCTCAAAGTTGGAGATGAAGGAGAGAGGCAGCCATCAGGCCCTCTTATTGAGAGGGTGCTCTTTTTTTTTTTTTTTTTTTAAGATTTTACTTTTAAGTAATCTCTGCACTCAATGTGGGGCTCGAACCCACAACCTCGAGATTGGGAGTCTCATGCTCTACCAACTGAGATAGCCAGGTGCCCCCAGAGGGTGCTTTTTAAATAGGGCCTTGTGGTGCCTGAGTGGCTCAAGTCGGTTAAGCAACTGACTTTGGCTCAGGTCGTGATCTCACAGTTTATGAGTTCGAGCCCCACATCAGGTTCTCTGTCAGCGCAGAGCCTGCTTCAGATCCTTTGGGTCCCTCTCTCTCTGCCCCACCCCAGCTCACTCTCTCAAAAATAAATAAACATTAAAAAAAAAAAGTTTAGGGGCGCCTGGGTGGCTCAGTCGGTTCAGCGGCCGACTTCGGCTCAGGTCATGATCTCACGGTCCGTGAGTTCGAGCCCCGCGTCGGGCTCTGTGCTGACCGCTCAGAGCCTGGAGCCTGTTTCAGATTCTGTGTCTCCCTCTCTCTCTGACCCTCCCCCGTTCATGCTCTGTCTCTCTCTGTCTCAAAAATAAACGTTAAAAAAAAAAAAAAAAGTTTAAATAGGGCTTTAAGGGACAAGAGGATTTCACCAACCTGAGAAGCGGAGGGGCATTCCAGTAGACGGGAGTGAAAGTGGACAGACAAGGAGAGACGGAAATGACCGGCTGCTCCAGGGAGACCACACCTGTGGCACCAAGAGCAGGAGCCCCTGGAGAAGTCACCCAGGCCCAGGACACAAGGCTTGGAGAACCCTGCCAAGGAGTCCTGCTGGTATTGAGGGCAGACTCCCCGGTAAGTGATGCGAGAGGGCCCTGAGGAGCAAAATGTCCCTCTGTTTGTTCAAGGAGGCAAGACCGGGCAGTAATGAGGACAAGGGGCCCTGAGCTCAGCAAAGACCTGAGTCTGAACCCTTGTTCTGCCCACACAGCTGTGTGAGCCAGCCTTTGTGAGCCCCGCTCTTTATCTGGGACGAGAATGCTGGATGCTAGGAACATTAACTAAGATGCTGAGAAAGCCCTTAGCACAGAACCGGGCACTCAGAACGCCAATTCAGTAAATGGAACTCATTGTTATTCGGGCCGCCACCAGGGGAGGGGGGTGACAGGGGGAAGAAACAGGGAAATAAGAAAATCAGTGGCTCTCCTCGACCTTCCGCGAGGCATGTCACATTAGGAACATCAGTGGCCTGCAAGGCAGGCGAGGGGCACGGGCCAGGGGAGAGCTGGCTCCGAGCAGTTCTGTCTGCAAGCTCCCTCTATCTAGGCAAGCAGGGGTGAGGACAGAGGAGCAGAAATGTGAGCTTCACACAGGGGCCCTTTGTCGGCCCACTGGGGAGGGCAGGGCGCCTGCAGGAGCTGGAGCTGCTCACGGCTGAGGCCGCCACAGGGAGACGCCGCAGAGGAGCTGACCTCTCGGCCAGCTGCGTTCTCAGTGGCAGCTCTTCCTCTTCTGCCCACACCCACCTCACCCGGGTGAAACCCAGCTTCCTGGCTCAGGCGGCCAAGCTGAGCACGAGCACACGCTAGGCGGTACACGGTGCTCCCCCTCAAGTTCCTCCCCCCACCCCCGCTGCGGCTACAAACTCTCCTGCATTGTGCTACCTCCTCCCTTAGTCTAGCTAATGAATAAGTTTCTTGTTTCCCTTAGTAGCCCCCACGCTCTCCCTGCCTCTTTAGCTCAGTGAGGAATCACCATCACCATCACCACCACCATCATCATCATCGCTGCAACAATGATAATACTAACGACAACTGAGTGCCCGGTACTCTTCTAAATTCTCTACCTGTAATCCCCTGGGTAGGTACTGTGAATCCCACCCCCCATTTCACAGATGAGAAACGGGGGCCCACACTGCGTAAGTAAACTGCCCAAGAGCACACGGCTAGTAAGCAGCAGAGCCAGGATGGAAAATGCAGGCGGGCCAAGTCCAGAGCCACAGCCTTTCCCCTCTGCCTCCCGCTGCTAATGAGGCGGGCTGTTCTCTCCGGGACAGAAGGTGTCTCCTGAGTGTCAGGTACTCACTCGTAGGCTGTTCCTGAATGCAGTCTGCTTTGTCAACCTCAAGATCTGCTCGTTTTTAAAGATAGCAGCTGATGGGGCACCTGGGTGGCTCAGCTGGTTAAGCACCCAACTCTTGAATTTGGCTCCTGTCATGATCTCACGGTTCGTGAGTTCGAGCCCTGCACGGGGCTCTCTGCCATCAGGGTGGAGCCGGCTTCTGTCTCCCTCTCTCTCTGCCCCTCCCCCACTCACATCTTTCTCTCTCAAAAATAAACATTAAAAAAAAATCCATGTTTTTTTGAATACAGATGGCAGCTGTTTTTGTTATGAGCTTTCAGCACCTTGGAACACACTCATTAAACTAATAGTTCCCTTTGGGAATAAAATCCTAATGGCATGCTCAGTGGGGTTTATCTCATCAGCCTGGCTGGTCGGAACACCCTTGGGATGTGGCTGAGTAGGATCAGTTGTTGTCGTGTAGAACCAGTCACACCTGCTGCTGCTGATTTTGGTTTTACCCACTTTACAACGAGAAATGCAACGGCAGAGAACTCACGCCCACATGTTCGCCCTACTTACTCATACCCACCACACACACAGAAAGGCACTCAAATACCTGTCCCATCATACAGAGATAATACACGTCCATCAAAACCCATTCTGCGTCCCACGTACCCAGGCGAAACCCAAATGTGCACTTGTGTACAAGCCCCAGGTGAGAAGGGATGAGTTCCCAAAAGCAGGCGGAGTCAGACATGCAAACATATGGCAGACACCTAACGACATAATAGCTGATATTTATCGGCGCTTCCTATAGGCCAAGAGCTGAGCTAAGTGTCTTTGTTTTTCCTACTTTATCTTAGTCAATCCTCTCAACTACCTATAAGACATTTTTTTAATCATCTGCATTTTACAAATGGGAAACCAGAGCTACATAGAGTTAAAATAACTCGCAGAAGGTCAGACAGCTAATAAGTAGCCACCGAGGTCAACTGCTCCTAGAACGGAGGCAGATCCCACATGATTGTTACCATTCCCCATGTACACCTTGTATCTCAAATGTCTTTCGTCTAAAGCAAAACTCTTTTGATTCCCCCTAGCACCTGCTGCTCCCACGCCACCGATAATGTTCCATCTCAGCAAACAGCGCTGTCTGTCTAGCTTCCCAAAGCTGTCCTCAACTCCTCCTGTCCTGCAAAACCCACATTCAACTCCTCAGCAAATCCTCAATCTATCTAAAGCTCTCTTCCTCCTCTGCTACTGTCATCCCTTGCTTGGACCATTTGCAAAAGCCTCTAACAAGTGTCCCTGCCTCCATGCTTGCTCCTCCACATCCATTTTCCCTACACCAGACAGATTTTAATCTTTGCAAAATATCAATCAAATCATATCCCTCCCCTGCTTAAGATTTCCCACTGGTCACCCCACTGTACTCAACAGAATCTGAACCTAACATTCTGTCCAACAAAGCCCAGCCCTGAAATGGCCCCGTCTTCACCTCCGGCTCCATCTGATATGAGTCCCCCTCCTGCCCACCATGGCCCGGCCACACTGGCCTGCTTGCCCTCTCTAACTCCACTTTGCTTCTGGCTTAGGACCTGTATTACCTTAACTACTCTCTCGGCCTGGAACGTTCTTTCTTCTAATCTCCACATGGCCAGCTCCTCCTCATCCGTGAGGTCTCTACAGGGTATAGATGGCTACCTGTCCTGCAAAAGCCCATGTCCCCCTTCCAGAGCGTGGGGTTAGCGTTCTGTCCCCACTTGACTCCCAGTGCAGCCATGTGGGCCCAGGGTGGCCAAGTGTTTGCCAAAAGAATGGCAGTGGGATTGATGTGGATCGATGCCAGGCCAAGGCTTTAAAGGGACAGGTGCACCTTTTCCACCCTTTTTCCCCTTCCTCTAGCCAAAGGCAGAGGACTCTGAGGTCCTAGGGGATGACACAGCCTCAAGATGGAAAAGGCCTGTGTCCCCAAATCACCACATGGAGGAAAGCCACTTGTTGCCTAACTAGGAACCCCTTACTGGACTGCTCCATGGATCAGAAATAAACTTCATTCGAGAAGCCACTGAAATGGGACTTACTCGTCACAGCTGCTAGAGATACTCTAACACAGAGACAGTCCCTGACCACTCAGCCTAACTAGCAACCTGTCACCTTATCACATCACGCTGCATGGCATTTATCATTATATGTTTCCTGTTTATCGGTTATCTGCCTTTCTCAACTGTAACGTGGTATCTATGGGAGCCGTGACCCTATTTGCCTGATGCGTACATCCCCAGAACCCAGAGAAGTGCCTGACACAGATTAGGTGATCAATAAATATTCAGAAATGAGGGAATGAATGAGCAAGTGAGTAAATGAACCTGCTCAATAAATAGTTACTGAATCGAAGAGGAAGAGCAGTAGTTCAGAGGCATGTCCCACCTTAGAAGCCTTGCACTTGTTTCCCTTGATTGGAATGCTAGCCCTGAGATATCTGTGTGGCTCCCTCTTTCAGGTATGTATTCAAATGTCCCTTTTGCAGCAAGGCTTTCCCTGACCACACTTTTCAAGTCCTAACAGTTTACACACATGCGTGCGCGTGCGCGCGCGCGCGCGCGCACACACACACACACACACACACACACAGCCTCCCTTCTTGCTCTGTTTTCTTCTTCTTCATAGAACTTATCAAACATTGAGTTGGTTAACTCTTTGTCTCCGCCACCCCAAGAACATAAAAAACACCATGAGGGTAAGGAACTGCCCGGAATAGTGCCCTAGCACATAAAGGTACTCAATCCATTTTTGGTGAAAGAAGGAAGTAGGAAAGGAAGGAAATTTAATTCTGTGAGGGGAAGAGGTGGGTAGATTCTGCAGGTGAGACAACACGGGGGTTATGCTGGAACAAGAGAACGGCCACACGAGCAGTAGACAGAATATCTGCCCTCCAACAAAAACTTCCTGAGGTTAAAAGCTTGACTCCATTACCATAGTTTTTGAACTGCAATTCTGTGATGAAGCAATGCATCACGGACATGATGTCACTGCTTTCACAGGTGCTGCCCACAAAATGAGGGATCACCAACATGCTCGGATATTTCTTTTTGAAATAATTCACCCAGTTGGCGATCAGAGTGGACTTCCCACAACCACGTTCTCCAGACAAGAGCAAAATAGACTTGTCAACTGGAAGAGGATTTATTCTGAAAAATAAAGGGGTAAAATGTAGTCAATATTTACAAAGGAAGGGAGGGAGAAAATATTGTTCTGCATCTCTCTCTAAGAGATAGGAAATTCTAGCTAGTCTCAACTTTGGCCTCAATGGGCTCTAAGTAAGTAATCTGCCCTCTGGGCTTTAGCTCTGCCCTGTGTAAAATTAGGACAGAGGAGAGATGGTAACCGTGGAAGGCCCTTCCAGCTACACAGATCCTAGGGTTGTCCAGTAAAAACCTGGGCTTACATCAAGGGCCCAACCTGCCCAAACGCCCAGGAGACCCTATCACACCAGCCCACCGTCCTTGTATCTGTGCTGCTAACATCCTCCCAGGGACACAGCCACCATCACCAAACTGATCGTCCATAGAACACCATATCAGGAGCAAAATAGAAGCACTCATATGCCAAGGATCCCCATCGATCCTGACTACCATGACATTGCAAATGACCATGATTGTTAGTAACTCACTAAGAGGTAGTCTGCTCCTCTACCAGGGTGACTTGGCCTGTAGAACGGCAGAAAGAAGATTCCTCTGCACTGGCGTGGGCACAAGATAACTCATTGCTTAACTTCCGTAGTGAAGTACGTCCAGATATACAGAGGATTCCCAGGTATCACCGGTGTCACTACATGCAGACTTCAATCCTATTCCTTACACGCCCGTGATTTCATAAATATGTGCCTAGTGATTTTTCACGGAGGTAAGTTCCAGGGAGGCAGTTACCAGGCTTCTCGTACTCACTGTTGGATAGCTTGTGGCTGGGACAGTACTAATCGCACGCTGCTGAATGAGTGAATGGCATAAAATAAGCCAGCCTGACATTCGGGTTCAGCAGAGCAAGAAGATCAGTGTGAAGAGCCATTAAAATAGAAACCTAAAGCAGGTTAGGATCGTTAAATAGAAGTCACTCCCTAAGAATTCCATCACCGTTATTATGAGTTAGGAGTCAATGTGTTATTGCTTTAATTATGTCTCCATGAAATGTGAATGGCAGAATCTGATTTTGTGTCCTATTTCCACCCTTGCCCTCTTTAGGTCTATCCTCAGCCAAGCAGCCACAGTGAGCTTGTCAAACTATGTCACATATGTCATTTCTCTGTCCAAAAATGGTAAAAGCTCAAGTCCTTACGATGACCTGTGAGACCAGATAAGACCCTCCCCCTCCCCCCATCCATTACATGTCCACCCTCGTCCCCCACCACTCTCCCTACAGCCCTGACTTCCTTCCAGCCTCTGGCCTCCCTGCCATTCCTCCTGCCTCAGCACCTCTGTGTTTGCTGTTCCCTCTGTCTGGAATGCTTGTCCAATCCATATTTGCATAGCTTGCTCTCTCACCTGTTTCCAGTAGTCAGCCCAATGCCACCTTCTACCAGACGGCCTATTCCCTTTCAAAATTTTATACTTCACTCCGTAGCACTAAAGACATCGAACTTATTACATATTTTCCATATTTATCATGTTTGTTACCTAGCTCCATAATCTAAGCTCCGTGGAGGCAGGGGTTTTTGTCTCTTTGTTCACTGCTGTATCCCGTGTCTAGAACACTCCTTGGCACTTAGCAGGTAAAACCAATGAAGGAAAAATACAAATAGAATACATCCACATAATTAGGCTAGGCTCTGAATAATTTCTTCTCAGTAACAAACGGAAAATGAAAACTTTGCAAAGCAATCTGTGGCCATTGCTCTAGATGGTCAGTTACTAAGACAATGCCTGGAAACCTCAAAAGAACGCCCCTTTCCACTACCTACACATATAATTTGGGAACTTACAGTCCAAAGCATTGTTTCCAAATGGCAAAATCCTGTTTCCACACAGCTAATTTCGAAGGACTTATTTCATTGTTGTTTTTGTTTGGGCACAGTCAGACTTGTCACTGCAGTACAATTTATCAAATTTTTCATCTACTCTGAAACGCTTAAAGTTATAACCTGTGTGAGATACAACTCACGTACCAAAAACTCATCATTGTCCAGTGTATACTTCAGCGGCTTTCACTATATTCACACGGTTGTACGAATATCGCTACTAATTCCAGACCATTTTCAGCCCCCCACAAAGAACCTCCAGACCCTCTAGGGGCCATTTCCCGTTTCCCCTCTTCTTTCATCCCCTGGCTGCCACTAACCTACTGTCTCTATTGATTTGCCCATTCAAACCTAAGGGGTTTTTTTATTGGGGGAGGGGACAGAGAGAGGGGGACAAAGGATCTGAAGCGGGCTCTGCACTGGCTGACAGACTAGACTGACAGCAGAGAGCCCGATGCGGGGCTCGAACTCACAAATCCTGAAATCATGACTTGAGCCGAAGTCGCATGCTCAACAGACTGAGCCACCCAGGTGCCCCTCAAAGGTAAGATTTTTTAAACACGTGACCTATAGATCCAAACTCCTGTAAGTTTTAAAAGCCTTGACTGAGCTCCATGTCGTATTAACCAAATAACTTGTCTTCCTCTTGGCAGGAGTTCCCAGAACCACAAAAATGGTGGTAGCTCAACACCTCAGTGAGCTGAAATGGTGGGTGCAGAGACAGGGGCAGAGGCGGTGGAGGGGGATGGTGGAGAGGGAGAGGTGGGGTGAGTGGCCGAGCCATCCCAGCCATTGTGGGTTTATTTCAAACTACAAAACTGACAGAATAAATGCGATCTGTGGTAAGAAGTGGAGGCGGAGGATGGAGAAATAAAACTGTCTCGAGAATCTCCCTATTTCTACTGATGAGACAGAGAGGGACTCTGACTTCACGCCCCAGCCTCTTCATGCCTGTGGGGGGTGAACCCATGCCTCCCGGGTGGGGAAAGATATGGGGATTTTAATGTGGACGACGCTGGACAAAACAATGAAGGAGTGCACACACTGGGTAAGACAACTCAATTCTGTGCACAAACACAAATAATAATGTGGCCCACAGTAGGCACTTAATAAGTCTTAGCTGAATGGGGCACCTGGGTGACTCAGTCGGTTAAGCATCTGGCTTCGGCTCAGGTTACGATCTCGCAGTTCGTGAGTTCGAGCCCCGTGTCGGGCTCTGTGCTGACAGCTCAGAGCCTGGAGCCTGCTTCGGATTCTGTGTCTCCCCCTCTCTCTGCCCCTCCTGTGCTCATGCTCTGTCTCTCTCTGTCTCAAAAATAAATAAAAAACATTTTAAAAAATTTAAAATAAGTCTTAGCTGAAAATCTTCATGGAATAATGAGCTGATGATGTATGCGGAAGCTCTTTGTAAAATACACGACTCTATACAGATGCATTGTTCATATTTCCTAATCCAATTTCTTCTCCTTAAAGTCTTTCCATCGTTGTCAGGAATTACTTCCAGCAACTTAGATCTATGGGGGGAAAAGGAGGCAAGCTCTACCCTCCAGAGTTAAGAATCTTCTTGAGGAGACTGGAAGAAACTGAAATAGCCAGGAAAACTTTGCAAATGCAGAGTGATATCTGATAAGGAAATTCTAACCCAAGGGTGGCTTTTAGGAGGCCTCTCATGCAGGAAAGGGTGGGCATAGAAAAGGGGAGGTAGGGGAGGACGGCCAAAATTTGAGGGATCATAGTCACTAAAGTCAGGCTGTTTTGCTTAAGCCTAAGGAAAAGGCTTGAGATTTCTTGCCATCTTACCAGAGGACAGCATCTAACCCAGAGCCTGCTGCAGCACTGTTGCGATCAGATCCCACATCCTGTAAGGCAAATCTTTCCAAGATTTCAAAGGTTCTGTTTGATTCCTTGGAAATAACACTTCTTTGCACTTCTCCACGAACTCTTCATGATAGAAACGTTCACAGTTGTGTTTGTAGTCTTTAGGGACAAAAAGATAAGTTTTAATGTCTTAGATTTGTTTCACATTTTCCATTACATGTGGTTATGATAAATGCCCAGGAAGATGTCTCCCCTTCTGCATCTGTATCACCTTCTGTCTATGTTGGTACCATGTTTCACAGCCCATCACATATTCTAGTGAAAGCAAACAATAGGCAAGCAATTTAATCTTCCTAAAGCTATTCATATATGGAATCCTATTAGGATTTCAAGTTATTTCATGACCTCAGAATAACAAGGGCGAAAAAATAAAAATTAAAAACTGTATTTGCAAGGCGCCTGGGTGGCTCAGTCAGTTAAGGTCTGACTCTTGCTTTTCACTCAGGTCACGATCTCATGGTTCGTGAGATAGAGCCCTGAGTTGGGCTCTGCACTGACAGCATGGAGCCTGCTTGGGATTCTCCCTCTCTCTCTGCCTCTCTCTCTCTGCCCCTCCACTACCTGTGTATGCTCTCTCCCCTCAAAATAAATAAATAAACTTAAAAAAAACAAAAACAAAAACAAAAACTAGATTTGCTACATACATCCCCTCATCTTTTTAGATTGTTAACTAAGCATGAAGTTACCTAATTCAATCTTGTGGCAAACGTTTATATGTCTAACCATGGCAGGGGCTGGGAGAGCAGGGTGTATTTTTAGGACAAGATGCCCTGATCCAATGACAACCATGGGTAGAAGTGTAACTCTGCCATTGGGCAAGCCTGTTAAACTCTCCGGTAAAATAACGGGCAGGGCCAGACGCTTGGATCTCTCAGAGATTCCTTCCAGTTTCAATTTACTGTAATTCTAAACTCACAGTTTAATTAAAGTCAAGGTGCTCTGGACTGCCAAAATGCCCTTCTGTCTCTGGAGACATTTAGGTCCCCCAAAGTTTGTTTTTGCTTTTGTTTTAATGGAGGGAGGCTGTTATGCAGGAAAACGAACACCAGGTAGGCTAACGTGGTAGGTTCTGAAGATACTCACCTTACCTTGGACCTCCATACTTAACTGGGCTGCCCTTTGGTTCAGGTTAGAGCCAAACAGACCTGGAAATCCTACAGTCTGGCCAAAGTCAGCTTCAGATTTCAAGGTCTTAGACAGAATTGGGAACGATCCCACAGTCTAATGGGTTTCTTGAGGTGAACTTGAACCTCACCCACTAATCTCAAGTATTTCCCAGGACCTCAGAAGTGTTTCTAAGAGTGAAGAGTATGAACCAAATAGCTCTATATTGTCTTATAATAACCACCAGCTTCCCAGGTGGCCTTTTGCTACCCACCACCCACTCCCATCAGATTTTGGAACTACCTGAGTGATTAAAGGGTATCAAAGATACAAAAGAAAAATAATGTAGCAATTCTTTCTAAAGCCTTTTTTAAAATAATTCATCCATTCTGTAACTTCTAATTCACACATTTAGTCCATATATCATACATTCAAAACTAAAGTCTAAAGCAAGCTAATTTTTCAGTAATGACTAAAACCAAAGGCAAAGGAGAATACTATGGAGACCTGACCTGTCTCTAACCCAAATACACAGACAGGCTTGATTCTTAAACACATTAGTAAATATTAATCTACATAATGCAGTTCAGATTGAGATTAGTCACTACTAGTGATATAAAGAATACCACTATTAACCATATTTCAAGCTTTGGCCAAAAGCATATATCCTTCCAGCACTCGTGTGTGGTTATTCGTTTTTATTAGCTTTATTTGCTCTGTGCCCAATATGCATTAGGCACTGCTTTTAGGTATTTTACACACATTATTACTCTCAGGGTGGCTAATGTTAACCCATTATACACAAGAAGAGACTAAGGCTTACCAATATTGCCATTTGCTCAAGGTCACACACAGCTAGGAACTGAAAAATCTGAGATCTGAGAACATGTCTGTCCTTAGACATTCTAAAACTCCAAGCTTGTAGTAAACATTCAGGATAGTTTTTGACACTCAACACGCATTCACCTACTCTAGTTTCAGTAACAGCCTCAGATTATCATTTGGTATCACATCCTGTCCCAACTCTCCACTCATGTTATTCCAGTGGGTCTGACTCTACCTCCAGCTCCAAGGTGACATATGACCCAGGATTAGCCAATCAGAGCGTCACACTCTCTTGGCACCAGTGATTAAGTCAGATACAAGCATATGGTCTCAGGCTACTCAGGGGCAGAAAGACTCAGTGATAGGACTCTGAACCATTTCTGCCGGACTTGAACTTAGAGCTGACCTTCCTTCCATGGCGGAGGAGCCGAGGAACTGAGGCAGCATCAGACAGCAGAGCCATGCTGAGAGATAATAAAACACCAGGGCTTGGTAACATCATTGGAGCCACTGGTTGAAGCCTGAGCTGAACCAGACCTAATCCTGGGCTTTAAACTTATATAACCTAATAAATCCCTTTCTCGTTAAAGTCAGTTTGAGTCACCCGCAACCCAAAGAGTTATGACTGACACAGCATTCTTTTCTAGGACTCCAAAATGATTTGGCTTGTAGGCAGAGTTGATGGGCACAGGTGGGATTTCACCACCCCCTTCCTCCCCACCAACGCTGCATCTGAATGACTTTAGGTGAGTCAACTCTGTCCCTTCAGTTTACCACAAATCCACCTGCTCCCTACCATAAGGACTACGGCCTGCCTGGCCACCCAAAAGCATTTGGGAATGTACCTCATGCCATCACGTTGCAAGCCCACATTAATTGGGCCCTTACAACAGTACTTCATGACTTTTTTTGGATCATTGGGTCATTGAACCTTCTGAGAATCTGATCAAAGACACAGGCCATCTCTGTACCCCCACCCCCTGCAAAACACACATATACGTGTAAACATTCTATTTTTTTTTTAATATAATTTTAAGGGCAGCACAGATCCCTCCCAAAGTCTGTCTAGGTGAAAGACCTCTGCCATTCTCTAATATTGCTCTTCCCCTTTTATTCTGTATGTGTCCATGAGTCACTACTTTCAAAAATAAATGTAATCACTTCATTTAGAGGCAGAATGGCAAGCTGTGCTTATCAAACTTTAATGGGTATGCAACTTACCTGGTCATCTTATTAAAAGGCAGACTCTTATTCAGTAGACCTGGAATGCATTTCTAACAAGCTCCTAGGTGATGCTCAGTGCCGGTCCATGGATTACTGAGTGGTAAGGTTGAAAGAAAATGAGGGGGGATTTCAGAGTCAAAATGCCCTGGGTTCAAATCCCAGAATGATCCCTCGCTAATGATGTGACATCAGAGAAGTCACTTAACTGCCATACAGCAGCTTTCATTTGCTCATCTGTAAAACAGGATTTATAGTGCCTACCTTACAGGACTAAATCTTTAAGATTAAATGTGAAAATATACAAAAGGCACCCAAAAATTAATAAAAGCTCTCTTCCCTTTAGATCGGGGTTTCTCAGCCTTGACATTATTGACATTTCAGGTTGGAAAACACTTTCCTATGGGGGGCTGTTGTGTCTGCTATAAGATGTGTGGCAGTTTCCCTGACCTCCACCCATTAGGACACCAGGACCATCCCCTGGCTCTGATGCCAGAATGTCTTCAGATTTGGCCCAAATGCCCCGCAGGGAACAATGAGCCCTGATCGAGACGCTCTGCTCCAGACCTACCACATTAACTGCCAAATATTTTAGGTAGTCTCAGAGCTCCTGAACTTCCTCAACAGTCTTCCATGACCCCTCATTTGCTCTTATTTTCCATTTCAAAAATCTCCAAATGGAGAAATGCATGTTACAGGAATACGGTAACGATTTTAAAGGTTTAAGGATATGTTCAGTCGTTTAAAGTTCCTCTTACAAAGAAGACATAACAAAACATATTAGCCTTATGTCGATAATAGACTTAGCTCTCTCCGTAGTTACTAACCTATACTTCCGATCATTAAAGTGGCTGGGTAAAGTTGTTCTATCACAACTGACCAGTCCTTGAAAACCAGGTCCCCCAACTCATGGAGATCTTTATAAAATCGGGACACGGAACCCTTTGCTAATAATCTTGGCCTTAAGCTTTCCAATCCTTAATTTTTCCTCATCAGTCAGCAGAGATCCCGAGGACAGCCCCTCCTTTTCCTCATCTAAAGTCTTCAGCAACGTGGTTCCAGTCCTAAAGTAAAAATACTGAAATGGAGACTCATTCAGAAATGCTGCTTGGATGACCTCAAACTCCATCAAACTGTAGTTGGGATTCTCCAGCACCCAAGGATAACCATTTTTTGCAGCAACGTAGAGGTTCTGTTCTACCTGGATAAACTGAACAAGTCAGTCACTCTGGAGAGCATTAGAGGCACATGGTCAGGGAGGAAGTCCCCGTACGTCTGACCCAGCATGCAGATGAAGAAAGGAAAGCAGCTGTTCACATAGTCGAGACAGAGCTTCAGATACTGGGAGTGGAGACAAGAATGCTGTCTGAACAGCTTGGAGGGTGAGGGTGGCGGGGCACCCTCACCAGCAACAATTATCCTGGCACAGTTGCCAACCTCCGCTGCTTCTAAGAATTCCTCCTAATTGTGTTTGCTACAAACACTCTGAAAACTTTCCCGACGATGAGAGATGCCAACCAATGGACAGATCAGAGTTGAAAATCCAGTTTAAGTTAGGACTGAAAAAGAAAAAAAAACAAGAATGTTCATTTTAGGATTAAAGGAAGTTCACATTTCCCCTGTTCTCCCCCAAAGTTTTTGCTGAAGAGCTGAGAGCCCGGAGGTGAGCAGGCCCTGGACACGAGGCCCCACCCACTGCCACTTCTGCCCCCTGTGAATTTGCAGATTATGCAAGGGGACTTCCTGAGAGAGTGAAAAGGAAGACAAATGCAGAAAATGAGCCTAACGCATCTAGGAGCAGACTTACTCAAGACCACTGACCAAGACCAGAAGCAAGAATGCAAATAGGTTATGAAGTTGAGGTCAGGACAAGAGGAAGAAATCAAAGTGTCACAAGGCCCAACACCAGTAGTGCACCCGGCATCTGAGAGACAAGGAAGTCGGGATCAAAGACCTTGACAGAGTTCTGTGATTTTTTTTTTTTTTTAATCTTAAATTGAGCAGGCTCACATGAACTCCAACCACCTACGTGAGCTGGGAATTCAATTCCACTGAGCCAATGATAAAACACACGCCCTCCAACAACTGATGTAGATATGCGTGCACCCTGCTGAGAAGCAAAAAGTTAAAAAACGACCTCGACCTCGTTTCATGAGCATTTTCTTAATGCAAACTCATTTCCATATGAAACTTTGCTTTTTGGGTTATGTTTTTTGCCTTCACCTGTGGAAAAACATCGTGTGATCATGTATAGGGCAATTTTTCATCAGGATCATCTGACAAGAATAATGCAGCACGTTTTTAAAAAGTGTTAACCCTTTTGCTTTTAATTGTTACAATAGCTCAATAATAGATAATATTGCCACCATACTTTACAGATGAAGAAACGGAAGTTCAAATAGGATAAGCATGTCCAAAGTCACTTGGCTAGTGCGTGGATAGCCAGGATCTAAACACAGGTTAGCCTGACTCCAGAACACATATATTATAGTGCCTCCATATTATAGAGGTCATGAAATACCTTAAATCAATGGGTGGGAAATACCTATCCAATAAATGATATTGTAATAACAAGTGGCAATTTGAAAAGAAAAATTAATTTAAGCCGTACTCTCACACTACTGTACCAAAAAAAAAAAAGTTACCCAAAATGACAGAATAGGCATCATAAGTGCTTTATTAACAGACTTCTCTCTTGCCATGTAGGAGGCTAAAATTAAATTGTCAGCCCTTGCAAATATCCACCTTCTCCTAGGTCCATGCAATCAGAGGTCATTTCTATTTTGGTCTCTACCATGTCCCCAACACCTAGCATAATAATTGGTCCAGAGTGGGTGAAAGGTAAATATTTGTCAAATGACAGAATTTAACATAATTTTCAAATTAAAAGAAAACATTATTGAATATTTGTCAGACCGGGAGAGGACTTCTAAAACTTACAAGCTATAGAAGAAATCACCAAAAAAATGGACAGATATAGTTACATTTTGAAAAGACATAAAAGGTAATCATTGGGCTCTAAAAAATATTTGCCACAAATAAATTTATCTTTACTCTAAAAAAAATACTGACATCCTAGTAGACATATAAGCAAAAGACACAAATAGATAAAAAAGAAAAACAATGCAAGAATATATATAAACGCATATGCAACCTTGCTAGAATTTTTTTTTAAACGTTTAAAGCAATGATACAGATTTTTAAGTATAGGTATATAAACACTGGTGAAACTTTTATCTCATATATAGCTATGGAACTGTAAACTGGTAATTTCAGAAAGCGATTGGAAGGTATATTTAGAAGACAAGTGACAATATATTTCAAAATATATTAAAGCGTTTATAATGTTTGACTCAATGACTCCACTTTCTGGGAATCACTCCAAGGAACTAATCGAAATAGTGAAAAACTATAGCCATTAAGATGTTCATTATATTGTTTCTGACAGGAAAAATGGTAAAAGAAAGAAAGCAAACTAAATGGTCTTTGCCAAGGGACTAGCTAAGAGGATAAAAGTACAACCATGGACGGCAGGTTGTGCATCTGTTAAAAAGACAGTTATGGACTTCTGCTTGTAGCCATAATAGAACGAGAGGGACTAGACTTATCTATCTTCTTCAGAAAATTAGAAAACTGACAAAACACATTAAATAGCTTTTTTCAGTTATTAGACTTCAGGCAGTATGGGAGCATAAAGCCTAAGCGAACTAGAGTATCTCAGAAAAAGTCCGGGGTACCTGGATGGCTCAAATCTCATGGTTCATGGATTTGAGCCCCCGAGTTGGGCTTTGCACTGACAGTGTGGAGCCTGCTTCAGATTATCTGTCTCCCTCTCTGCCCCTCCCTCGCTCGCACATAAACTCTCTCTCTCTCAAAAATACACAAAGAAGAAAAAAGAAAAAGTAGACTTCAGAACAAAGAGTATTACTAAGAATAGAGAGTGACGTTACATGATGATAAAGGAGTCCACCAAAAAGACCTAACAATCTTAAGAGTGTATGCACTTAACGACAGAGCTCCAAAATACACAAAGCAAAAACCGGCAGAAAGAAGAAACAGACAAACCTTAACATAGTCAGAGATTCAACATTCTTCTCTCACTAATCGATAGTTCAAGAAGACAAATAATCTGCAAGGATACAAAAGATCTGAAAAACACCATCAAACAACCTGACATTTTTTTTTTTAATATTCCACCCAACAACAGCAGAATACTGATTCTTCTCAAGTGCACGTAGAACAAGCACCAAGATAGATCATATGCTAGGCCAGGGGTCAGCAAACTACAGACCGGAAGTTAAAGCCCATCTGTTAACCTGTTTTTATAGAGAACATTCTATTGGAACACAGCCATTCCCATTCATATATTATGTATTTCATGCTATAGCAGCAGAGTTGAGAAGTTGAGCCTGTGAGGAGGTTTTGAGTATAAAGTCTGAAATATTTTCTATCTGGCCCTCTATTTTTATTTTATTTTATTATTGTTTATTTATTTTGGGGAGAGAGAAAGAGAAAGCAAGCAGGAGAGGCACAGAGAGACAGGGAGACAGAGAATCCGAACGAGGCTCCACACTGTCAGTGCAAAGCCCAGCATAGGTCTCTAACCCATGAACCGTGAGATCATGACCTGAGCCAAAGTTGGATGCTCAACCGAATGAGCCATGCAGGCACCCCTCTTTCTGGCCCTTTAAACGATGTTTGTCAACCTCCATTCTATGCCATAAACCAAAACTCAACAAATCTGAAAGAACTGAAATCATATAAAGTACACTCTTTAACCACCATGGAATTGAATTAGAAACTAATAACAGAAAGATACCTAAAAAATTCACAAGTTTTGGGAATTACACATTACATTTCTAATTGTAAACTCATGGGTGGAAGAGAAAGAAGAAAATTAGAGCAGTGATAGAAATCAGTAAGAAGGCATCGCTTGCCTAGTGGAGGGGCAGGGGACAGAAATAACTTGGAAGAGTCACAAGGGAACTCTGTAGGGCAATGGGAATGTTCTATATCTTAATTATAGTGGTGGTTAGGTAGAGGCATTCATCAAAATTCATCAACTGAACATTTAAAATGGGCGCGTTTAGGGGTGCCTGGGTGGCTCAGTCGGTTGAGCATCTGACTTCAGTTCAGGTCATGATCTCATGGCTCTTTGTTTTGGCTCAGGTCATGATCTCCTGTTTCGTGAATATGAGCCCCTCATTGGGCTCTCTGCTGTCGGCGCAGAGCCTGCTTCTCATCCTCTGTCCCCCTCTCTGCCCCACCCCCACTCATGTGCATGCTCATTCTCTCTCAAAAATAAAAACATTTTTTAAAAATGGGTGCATCTAAATTTTATGTAATTTATACTGAAAGAAGTTTAATTCTTACAAAAATCTGAGAGCTAGCAAGAGGAAAATATTTATAATGGTTGGGTGAAAAGAAAAGAAAAAAAGCGTAGGCCATAATAACAACAGTGTCAACAAAACGCAGCTAAGTATGGGAAACAGCACACTACAGAGGTGAATGAAAGCTCTAAGCTCAGAAGACCGATTCCCTAGATTCAAGTTCTTATAGTAAGTTTCTCAATTTCACCATGCTTCAGTGTCCTCATCTGCAAAATAGGAATGACAGGATCCATATCATAAAATACTAGAGAAGATCAAACAAGTTACTAGATGCAAAATGCTAAGAACAGTGTCTGTAACAAATATCCAATGAATGTTAACTATTATTATCAGAAGAAATGCACAGGAGGGAAAAACAGAAAAGAAAAATGATATGGTAGCTGTGTTAGAATGGCTAATTATGGCAGATTGCAGCATATCTATTTCTCTAATCAAAATGACTGTACTCTTACCTCTGGGCTGCCATCCAGGGACATGCCATCCAGACGGAGGAAGACCCAGAAACGTCGGGGCCACGTGAGCCAGGGCCACATGAGCCAGGGGCACGTGAGCCACGGCCACGGCAGCCTCACAGCACCAGAAGCACCCAGGAGGCCAGGGTAATGCTGGTGGCATGCATCACCACGGGACCAACTTTGACAAATATCACCCAGGTTACTTTGGGAAAGTTGGCATGAGGCATCACCACTTAAAGAGCTTCTGCGCAACTGTCAACCTTGACAAACTGTGGACCTTGGGCAGTGAGCAGACATGGGTAAATGCTGCCAAAAAGAAAACAAGACAGGAGCTGCTCCTATCATTGATGTGATGGGATGGCGCTACTACCAAGTTTTGGGGAAAGGAAAGCTCCCAAAACATGGTGCCTGCCATCTTGAAGGCACCATGGGGGGAGAGGGAGTGGGGCTGTGACTAGGTAGCTTGAAGCCACGTGGAGGGAGGTTCATTCAATGCTAACCAGTGCTTTTCAAAAAAAAAAAAAAAAGGCTGTGAATTATAGCTATATTATTTTATAATTAAATTTTTAAATTAAAAAAATCTCTAGAGGCCCCTGGCTGGCTCATTTGGTGGAGTGTGTGACTCTTGGTCTTGAGGTTATGGGTTCAAGCCCCACCTTAGGTGTAAAGATTGCTTAAAAATAAAATCTGAAAATAAAAATAACAATCTCCAGGGGTGCCTGGGTGGCTCAGTACATTTAGCATTGGACTTGGGGACTTCAGCTTAGGTCATCATCTTGTGGTTCTTGAGTTTGAGCCCTACATCAGGCTCTCTGCTGTCAGCATGGAGCCACTTCACATCCTGTCTCCCTCTCTCTGTCCCTCCTTTGCATCTTGTGTCTCTCTCAAAAATAAATAAACATTAAAATAATAATAATAATAATAATAATAATAATCTCCACATCTTGATCCAGAACTGCTAATAAAGACCCTTCCCAGTTTTTGCCAAAATAGGGGATTAATGGAGCGGGGAGGGGGAGTAGAGGAGACCTAAATGGAAGGAGTCATTTTTGAGTGGAAAGAAAATATGGAAAAGTAAGATGTGACTTTTAATTTTACTTTAAGGCAATTTAAGTCAAAACACTTTTAACTAGAAACTTCATTATTACCATAAGTGGAAAACCCTTATCATATGCCACAAATAGATAGTAGCCATAAAAATAAATGCATTAAAAAACAGTGTGAAAAAATTCTAGTTAGATACACTTCTCTTTTTATTGAAAAGGTAGATTAACATGTACTTATTAGAGAGACATTTAAGACAAACTTGTACCAAATTAACTTTCTCTTGGCAGAATCAAAAAGATTGAAGCAGAATTGAAAGGTCCAACATCTACACCAGGAAATGAAAGTTATTTAATATCTGTCCCTGGCCCATCTGACAGTAGCAAGGGGCATCATGGTGGATACACTCCTAGAAGTTGAGCATGAATTTTGGAGTCATATAAACCCTGCCTCAAACTGACTCTGTCACTAGGACCTGCACCTGTAAATCTGGAAATGATGACCACACCCATGTGACAGGGTTAAATGAGACTTTGCATAATAAGCACCTGATAAGCTTTTTTTTTTTTAATAAAAATTTGTTTTAACACTTCTTTAAAAAAAATTGTTTATGTTTATTTATTCTTGAGACAGACAGAGCACAAGTGGGGGAGGGGCAGAGAGAGAAGGAGACACAGAATCTGAAGCAGGCTCCAGGCTCTGAGCTGCCAGCATAGAGCCTGATGTGGGGCTCGAACCCACAAACTGTGAGATCATGACCTGAGCCGAAGTCAGACGCTCAACCGACTGAGCCACCCAGGCGCCCCTTAGCACTTCTAAAATGGACCTCTCATAATATCCTTACTTAAGATTTCTTAAGCAAGTTATCACTGTTTTATATTTTGTAATCTACAAGGTACATACTAAGCCCTCAATGTTTGCTATTCCTATTGTTGTCAAAGTTAATATTACCTTTATAACATGTTTGCCTTCATATTTTGTGATACAGCAGCCTCAACAGTATTACTCCATGGATCACTGCACTTTATAACTAAAAGTTATGAGAATATCTATTAACTGGTCAGAAATTCCTCTGACCTTTTACAGAAATTTCTCTCAATATTTTAAGGCTTAGAAATTTCTATATTCAAATTACCTAACTTTGGTAATTTTACCCTTGACAGCCCCAGATTTTTTTAAGCTTCTTATGCTTAAAATGTCCATTGGTGGGAATGTAAATTGGTACAACTATTCTAGGGGGCAATTTTTAGTATCAAAATCCTTTTAAAACATGTCATATTTTTTACCAAGCATTCCAATTTTTTTTTTTAGAGAGATAGAAAATGCAAGACGCCCCAAGCATTTCCAATTTTAAAAATTCATTTTGTATATAAAGATTTATCTATAAGGATTTCCGTTGCAGCAATATTTATGATGGTTTAAAATTGGTAAAAAACTAAAGGTCTAACAACAATAAATCGAACAATTACAGCACAGTCATGACGCGAGACGATGTTAATCCGTTAAAAGACACCTTGCAAAAATATTTACATGGGAAACTGTTTACCACATATTGACAAGTGAAAAAGAAAGTTCCAAAAATAGTATTCTTGTGTGATCCCCATTTAATTTAAAAATATATGTTAGATTTTGGGGTACCTGAGTGGCTCAGTCAGTTAAGCATATGACTTTTGGTTTCACTCAGGTCATGATCTCACAACTGATTCTCTCAAGATTCTCTATCTCTCCCTTTCCCTCTCCCTCTCTCCCCTCCCTTACACATTCTCTCTCTCTCTCTCTCCTCCTTTCTCAGAAAAATAAATAAATAAAAATACATGTCAAATTTCAACACAGACACCAAGATGCTAGTGGTGATCGATCTCATTAATGCATACAGGTTATTTCAATTTTCTTCCTTGACCTTTCTTTTAATTTTCAATCTTTTTTATAATGCACATTCATGGCTGTTGAAATCTTAACACAATAAAATTTCCTTTTTTAAATTTTTTTTTTTCAACGTTTTTTATTTATTTTTGGGACAGAGAGAGACAGAGCATGAACGGGGGAGGGGCAGAGAGAGAGGGAGACACAGAATCGGAAACAGGCTCCAGGCTCAGAGCCATCAGCCCAGAGCCCAACGCGGGGATCGAACTCACAGACCGGGAGATCGTGACCTGGCTGAAGTCGGACGCTCAACCGAGTGCGCCACCCAGGCGCCCCTAAAATTTCCTTTTTTAAAAAAAGCCCTCAAACTCTTCCCAGTAGTCAAGAGGTGGCTAGAACAATGTAAGAAATGTTTAAAGGGCGCCTGAGTGGCTCAGTCGGTTAAGCATCCAAGTTCAGCTCAGGTCATGATCTCAGGGCTTGTGGACTAGAGCCCCGGGTCGGGCTCTGTGCTGATGGCTCAGAATCTGGAGCCTGCTTCAGATTCTGTGTCTCCCTCTCTCTCTGCTCCTCCCCCCTCCACTGCCTCTCAAAAATAAATAAACATTAAAATTTTTTAAAAAAAATTAATGTTTAAAATATGAGTTCTACTTTGTTCTGCCAATACCGAACTCTGGGACTTCATCTAAGTTCTCAGAACCACAAATTTCCTAAGCTTTTTTTTTTTTTTTTTTTTTTAAAGGGGATGTGCAGGGGGGAGGTTTGATATGGGAGCATAAATTGGTATAGCCTTTTCTCAGAGGAATTAGTAAATACGCATAGAATTTTGAATGTATATACACTTTGATCTAACTATTCCAAACTATATATTTATCCTCCAGACAAACACGCACGAACACAAAACCTTGTGCATGTTAAAGCATTCTCTGCAGCACTGATCGTGACAGCAACAAAAGCTGGAAACAATACCAATGCCTATCAAACAGGATGGCAGATTGGGGCACCTGGGTGGCTCAGTCGGTAAAGCGGCCGACTTCAGCTCAGGTCATGATCTTGCGGTCTGTGAGTTTGAGCCCCGCGTCGGGCTCTGTGCTGACCGCTCAGAGCCTGGAGCCTGTTTCAGATTCTGTGTCTCCCTCTCTCTCTGACCCTCCCCTGTTCATGCTTTGTCTCTCTCTGTCTCAAAAATAAATAAATGTTTAAAAAAAATTTAAAAAGAAAACGAAAAAAAAACCAGGATAGCAGATTTAAAAAGGAATGAGATATCTGAGATGTATTAAATAGAATAAGCTAATGTGTATTGTTCCCTTTGTTTTTTAAAAAATCAAAAATTTCATCTTTAATTTAACCACACACGTACTTTTGCACAAATACACACAAATTTTTGGCAGGATGCATAAGGAAACTGTATCAGTAATGACTTCTAGAGAATGGGAATGAGGAGGTGGGAAGAATCTAGAACTTTTACCTTTGACCTTATACTTTTCTGTACCAACTGGGCATTTTTTTACACCATGAGAATATAATAGTTTTATCATTTAAAACTGAAAGGGAGGGGCGCCTGGGTGGCTCAGTCGGTTGAGCGTCCAACTTCAGCTCAGGTCATGATCTCACAGTCTGTGAGTTCAAGCCCCGCATTGGGCTCTGTGCTGATGGCTCAGAGCCTGGAGCCTGCTTCCGATTCTGTGTCTCCCTCTCTCTCTGCCCCTTCCCTGCTCATGCTCTGTCTCTCTCTGTCTCAAAACTAAATAAAAACATTAAGAAAAAAAAATTTTTTTTAATAAATAAATAAAACTGAAAGGGAGAGTTGTAGAATAACATGATTTCCAAGATTCCTTCCAGCTCTAAAACTCTATTTAGTCCTAACGTAAATTATCAACATGTATGATTGGATCATGCAAAATATCAACTTACCACAAATTAAAATTTAACAAATATTATTTGAAATTCAATTCCTCTTATGTTCTGCTAGTGTCCAAAGTCAATAAAAGACATTGGGTGGATATTTTTTAACTGACCTATTTTTATTAAGCAAACTCTAGGGAGATGTTTGTTTTTAATTAGTAGAAAAGGGGCACCTGGGTAGCTTAGTCAGTTGAGCATCTGACTCTTGATTTCGGCTCAGGTCATGATCCCAGGGTCATGGGATTGAGCCTGTGTTGGGCTCTGTGCAGAGCACGGAACCTGCTTAAGATTCTCTCTCTCTCTCTCTCTCTCTCTCTCTCTGTCCTTCTGCCCTTCTCCCATTCATATTTTCTCTCTCAAAAAAAAAAAAAAAAGAAAATATGAACTACAAGATTATGGGTGAATTTAATTTAAAACAGGTTTAGGGGTGCCTGGGTGGCTCAGTTGGTTAAGTGTCCAACTTCAGCTCAGGTCATGATCTCACAGTCCATAAGTTCAAGCCCTGCGTTGGTCTCTGTGCTGACAGCTCAGATCCTGGAGCCTGCTTTGGATTCCGTATCTCCCTCTCTCTCTCTCTGCCACTCCCCTGCTCTGTCACTGTCTCTCTCTCAAAAATAAATAAACATTAAAAAAAAAAAAAAACTTTAAACTTGGAGTTCCTGGCTGACTCAATGGGTAGAGCCTGTGGCTCTTGATCTCAGGGTTGTGAGTTCAAGCCTCATGTTGGGCATGGGTTCAAGCCTCATGTTAAAAACAAACAAACAAAAAAAATAGATTTAAACTTTCTAACTGCATAAATAAAAGTTACAGCACCCAGAGATTTTATCAGCAAATGCAGGTAACCATTTTACAAATCCAAAGTCAATTCTCAAGCAAGATATTTGGTGTCAGTTTGGGCAGGGTATAGGGAAAAGATCACAAATAATCCAAAATCACAGTTAAAACTGGTCAAAAAGAAGATATAATGTAAACTACAGTTGCAATTACATTGTATATTTAGAAACACATTTATTGTTCTATAGCCAAAATAATGCAAGTTCTACAGCTTAGAAACATTAAACATTACACAAATTGCTTGATGAAAAACCACCAAAAAGTTAACATAAGAAAATAATTATGGCTATTCTTTTTAATGTTAATTTATTTTTGAGAGAGAGAGAGAATCATAGTGTGAGTGGGGAGGCACAGAGAGAGGGAGACACAGAATCCAAAGCAGGTTTCAGGCTCCGAGCTGTCAACACAGAGCCCGACATGGGGCTTGAACTCAAGAAACATGAGATCATGACCTGAGCCAAAGTTGGATGCCGAACCAAGCAAGTCACCCAGGCACCCCTAATAATAGCTGTTTATTGTCTTACCTAAAATCTTTTTTTTTTTTTTACACATTAAAATAGGACCAAGGAATTCTCTATCTGCTAGGTAGAGCCACATCTACTTTTACAATTTACTATGATGGACACTAGAGAAGCTGGATCAGACACTTGAGAACTTACTTAAAGGCATCAGATGGCTACCCAGGCAACCAGGATTTGAGGAGACGACTCCAGAAAGAAAGGAAGTGTTGAGAAGTGAGCCCCACATTCTCTCTTGCTTTTCCCCTCCAAGTACTTGCTGATTCCTATGCCACAGGAACCTGCATTCTTGGAGGAAAGCACAGTATTAATTTGCTGCACTTGACAGGGCCACTGCTAGAAATACAAAAATTGGAATTCAGGAACGACTGAGAAGGAGGCCTGGGAAACACCATAGGCTTTGCATTGTATTTTCTGAATGCTCAAGCCAAGGTTTCCCACATCCCTGGCGTGCGCTCACAGGTGCTCTCATTTTCTTCTAAGCTGGGATATGTTTTATGTAGTGTGAGATAGGAGCCCACTTCACTTTGCTGGAGATGGGTAACCAGTCAAGGCCAGCATCGTTTATGAAGTAAACTAGCCATTCCCCTCTAAACAGAAAAATTGCTTTTGTCACGTATTAAATTGAGGTGATCTATTTCTGGATTCTCTCTGTTGTTACACTGATCTGTTTGTATATTCAAACATGCAGTGGACATTTATCAGTCCTTTTGACTGTTCGTCATCTGAACCCGTTCCTGTATTTGGGGGAATCTCCATCTTAAGATTCTTATCCCCACCTTATGAGCCCAACCCTCACAAAAGAAGCTGAAAATGCCAGATAAACCCTTTCTCAGCTTCCCTTGCAGCTAAGATGCGGTAGCAGCTAGCTTCTAAAATGGCCCCAGTGATGTCTGACTCCTGGTATTTACATCTTTGGGTAATCCCCTCTCACTGAATAGGGTTATTGCAGAAGTGATGGTGTGTGATTTCTGAGGTTGGTCATGACTTATTATGGCTACTCCCCGGCTTTTCACTCACTCTGGAGAAACCTGCCATGCAATGAGCACACCCAAACAGCCCTACGAAGGTCCATGAGGTGAAGAACTGAGATCTCCCACCAAGAGCTATATGAGTGAGCCATCACAGAAGCAAACCCCGCAGCCTGTCAAACCTTAGATGACAGCATCGCACACTGACATCCTGACCACAGCCTCATGAGAGACCGTGAACCAGAGGCACCCAGTTCGGCGCTCCTGGATTCCTGACCTACAGATACGATGAGATAATAAACGTTTACTGTTTTAAGCTGTATAGTTTGGGGATAATTTATTACATGGCGATAGATAATCCTTAGGGTCTGGCACCTGACCCAAATTCTCTATTTGTTTTATATTCTTCAGTAACATCTTCTAGGTTTTTTTCACGTTGGAGCTCTTTCTTATCAAATTACTCCTAAATATTTGATGGGTTTTGCCTCTAATATACATGAAGTCTTTTAAATTTCCGTTTCTTTTTTTTTCCTTTTTTTAAAAAATGTTTTTCTTTATTTTGAGAGAGAGAGTGCAAGCGAGGGGCAGAGAGAAAGGGAGAGAGAGAATCCCAAGCAGGCTCCATGCCGTCAGCGCACAGCCCAATGCGGGGTTCAAACTCACAAACCATGAGATCACGACCTGAGCTGAAACCAAGAGTTGGATGCTTAACCAACTGAGCCATCCGGGTGCCCCTTAAATTTCCATTTCTATGTGTTTTTTTGCAAGATTAGAGCAAGTCTATTGGTGTTTATATATTTATCTCATAGTCAATAATTTACCAAACATTGTGTGTATGTGTGTGTGTGTGTATATATATATATATATATATACATACGTGTATATATACATACGTGCGTGTGTGTGTGTGTGTGTATATATATATATATACACACACACACATATATATATATATATACACACACACACACACACATATATATATATATATGCACATAATTTTTTGTTTCTCCCTAACTAGAATCTCTTGGGTTTCCAGGGTATACAGTCATTTCAACAGTAAGAAGCGATTCCAAAATAAAAGACTTCAACTTTCTTAAGGTTAATGCCAATTACTTCATGTTCTTGTCTTAGACCCTCCTAAAGAGTGTGGGACAATTCTGACAATAAAAGGCATGTCTGTCTGGTTCCTGATTCCTACTGAAACGGGTTTTAGTGTTTTGTTGTTTAGAATGATATTTGCTATAGGGGCACTTGGGTGGCTTAGTCAGTTAAGCATCTGACTTCGGCTCAGGTCATGATCTTGCAGTTTGTGAGTTTGAGCCCTGCATCGGGCTCTGTGCTGACAGTTCAGAGCCTGGAGCCTGCTTTGGATTCTGTGCCTCCCTTTCTCTCTCCCCTTCCCCTGCTCGCACTCTGTCTCTCAAAAATAAATAAACATTTTTTAAAATTTAGAATGATAGTTGCTATGATTTTATCAAGGTATAATTTACACACAAAATCCACTTTTTTAAGTGTAGAGGTTTTTTTTAATCCACTAACCACCTCCAAAATCAAGATCAAAAGCACTTCCATCACTCCAAAAATCCCCTCATACTCTTCTGCAGTCATTCTCTTATATCTTTGCTTCAGTTTAAATAAGATACGTGTACTTATGCAAGTCCACCATTAATATTTGTTCAAGCTCTGCACAGAGACCATATCTACGTTGTTCACCCGTATACTGCCGGCACCTTGCATGACACCGGGCACGTACCAGATCAACACTTCCTGAATGAATGGATGAATGACCCAACCAACAGATTCACCATGATGCTCACCCTCATTCCTTAACGCTCCCTGATTGCAACTGCTTTCCTGCCGTCATCTCCCTGGTCTGCATTCTCCCTGACTCCTCACTGTGGGACTACACCTGTCACCAGGTGAGCTGTCCAATGCCCCTGAGGGCACCCCTTTGCCTATATGGTTTTCTCTTCCAAGAAGAAGCTTACCAACAGCAACAACAACAAAGGCAGCTTTTTCCAGTAGTGTCCATGGACATATGGTGTCAAAGGGAAAAACTAAAACTAGAAAGCAAAAGAATCAGATCCAAAGCTAGGGAGTTTAATAACAGCCTGGGGTATAAGTTCTGGAGGAACTAGACCAAGATGGGAAGTGAGAATCAACAATGGGTCCAAAATCAGAAGAGGTGGAGACCCCAGGGGAGAAACGGCAAGGCTGGATTCTGAACAAGCTGCCCTTTCCTTGTACAAGGTGCACAGCCAGGGATCCCATCTTAAAGGGGCAGAGCTGAGCCAGACAACAGCCAACCATCTTCTGCCAGACCGTGTCTCAGGTCTTGCCTGCCTCATAGATCCCCACCATCATCTGATGAAGCCTCTACCCACAAGCAATGGATCTATTTTGGAAGTCATGTATCATTCTCAGTTCCCTCCAGGTGCAACACTGAACTAGCCACCACTGACCAGTTCAGATGGAATTCGCAGTTTCAGAACTGGTTGCTTACTTGTCCAGAACTAGAGAAAAAGGTGAAGAGGTTGAGCTGTGAAATGCAGAAAAGTGAAAGAACCCCCCCTTTTCTACAAGCAATAATAATAATAATAATAAACAGGAGCTAAAATATACAAAAATGCAATTATTTGAGACTTCTGAATGTAATTTCCACCCTAGCATACTCAAAAAAAAAAAAAAAAAAAACCAATCACAGAAGCATTTAAAAAAAACTTTGCAAGGTACCCTTTGCTTACTAATAACAAACGTTGACAATCTGGGCAGATGTAAATAATTCACCACCACAATGTGTAAACACCAACCACAAGAGTTAAGATTGGCCAACCTAAACAGGGGAAGTTACAAAAGATTATGATAGACTTTCAACTGAAAAGCTTGTCTTTAGGAATTCGGATAATTATCTAAAAACAAATTCAAAGTTCCATTTTTTCTGGAGGAAGCGAGAAGGGATTGGTTTTTATTGGAAACGAGGTCGGCTTCGGGGGCGTATGGAAAGACTAGGTTAAAGAGACACAGAAAATATTTCCAAAGACGCGAGCTTAGGGTGAGGGACTTCCCTCGCCGGAAAGCCACCTGGTGCTTTGTGTCTTTCTAAACGCTGACTGGGTATTTCTATGAAGTGACCAGGCTGCACACCCTCTCATTTGCAGCCCCACAGGTTTTGCTTTCAAATATCTGCAGGTGTATCCTCCTAAACCGAGTAAACGAGTACTTTTTTTTTCTTTCTGTGCTAGACGGAATTTTGCGAACACGCGCTCCACCTGGCTTATGGTAGGGATTCTAGGGCCGCTGGTCACCGCCTTTGAGCTTTAGGAGTGAGTTGAGGGCATCGAAGTTGTTCTAAATTTTCCTCAAAGGAAAAAAAGAAGCCCCACTCTCTTCTACAAACCGAACCAGGGAGGCCACAGGCTCCGGCCACGGAACGCAGAGAAGGCTCCGGCGGCTGAAATGATGCCGGAGGAGCCAGATTCGTATTTACCGACCAGAAGTGGAACCCCGACTCGGAAAGGCCGACCCCCGAACACTGGGCGGCTTTGGCCAGGGTGTCGGGGCTCTCCGGGCCTGTTTCTACAGGCTGTGATACAGTGGAGAGTCCTGGAATAAGTACAGACATCGACTACAAACAGAACGAGACGTAAATTCTAAACCACGCAGCACCGAATTCCCGCAAAGACACGTTGGGAAATGCGGAAGAGCCAAGCTACGCAGCTGGCCCAAAGTCCAAAGACTACAATTCCCAGCATTCAATACAGTGTACCTCCCCCCACCCCCCTGTGCGTTGCATGCCGGTAACTGTAGTTTCTCATCACCCCATCTAAAAAGTGCTCGGGCGATTTTCAACCTCTCACTGTTTCTCTTTCCCCAGAAGCACTGCCAGAGAGAAAGCTGACGGCGAAAAGTCGCACTGGAATCATTCCCACCGTGACCCCACGGTAGACCAGGAAAGAGTGAAGAACCGTTGCCATGACTACCGTTTCCCCTGGTCACGGAATAAACGCGCTCGAGGATCCGGAAGTGGTTCCTCTGCGACCTCTCCAAAAGGGAGGATGTGTTCAGTGCTGACGTTCATTGGGTCGTTTCACTTGGAGGCCAAAGCTTCCCAGGCAAAGGGGCGGTCCTGTGTGAGAGGGGCCCGCGGAGCCATTTGATTGGAAAAGAGAAGCTAAGGTTGACCAATCGGAGGGAGCCACGCTTCGGGCATCGGGCACCGCACCTGGACAGCTCCGATTGGTTCACTGCGGTCCCCCCCACGAGTCCCCATTGGGTACAGAGGGTGCGTGGTGCGGCACCATTGGTGGGTTCGTGTTTCCCGTCCCCCGCCCGCGAGAGGCTGGGGTGAAAAGCGGCCCGACCTGTTTGGGGGGTAGTGGGCGGACCGCGCGGCTTGCGGTGTGAGGATCTAAGCCCCGTGGTGGGAGGTGGAGGCGGCTCCTGCGATCAAAAGGGACTTGAGACTCTCACCGGTCGCGCGCCATGAGGGCCCTGTGGGTGCTGGGCCTCTGCTGCGTCCTACTGACCTTCGGTGAGTGATCTCGGAGGAGCGGGCACCCCCGGACGCCCCCCTTCCAGCGCGGCCTCTTCTCGAAGGTTCTGGGGGCGTTGAGCCCGGGAGGGGGATAGCGGGGCCTCCGTTGGGCCTAGAGGGATCCATCGCCTTTCCTCGAAAGAGGCTCGGCTCGAGGGAGTTCGCGCACTCTCCTCTTCCTGTGGAAAGAAGAACGAGAACCGAGAACATTTAAATCCCTTGCAGATCTCCTAATATTCGCGCCTAGAGGTCTCAGCCAACTTGGGGTGGGGCGCCTCTCGGGCTCTTGGTCCCCCGGGAGCATTGCGGGTGCCCATTCCGGAGGACTTTTGTCAGACGCAGGAGCCTTCGGCCATCTGAGCTTGAGGACCCCCCCCCCCCCCGCGCCCCGCCACCCAGTCTTCCGAGTCTTTGACCCCGCGTTTCCTTTCTTAGGGGCTGGTCTGGGGAGCGTGGGGCTCTGAGTCAGAAGAAAGGCGGTGTCAGCGTGTTTGCTTCACTTTTGCGAGCTTCTTACCATGTCAGAATCTCATCACCTCTTTCCCCCCCGCTCAGTTGGGCCGGATTTCAGTTCCTCTCGCCAGAGGTTGCGCCAATTCTATTTGTATTCTGATCCGTGATACTGAAGGCCTAAGTTTTGGCGTGGTCACTTGGGAGGCCATGCCTTGGCCTGCGCAACACGTGTGACTGTAGAAGGGACCTGGTATCAAATCTGCGAAACTTTATTTATAAAGCTTCCCAGGGCTGCTCTAGAGATGTGATGCCCGCCCCAGCCTCCGTATTTCAGAATCTGCTGGAGGGCCCCGGGTCTGAACTTAAATTTAAATGTAAAAAGTATGCCAAGTGGGGTTTACGTTGGGGTTGAAAACCAGTAGATCCGTTCTCCCGTGCCCACCTCCCATACTTCCCCCCCTGAATTTTGCAACCTTACCCTTGCCCTGTCTGGTCATACTCCTTCTGAGAAGTACCCGAAGCAAAATGGTTACGAGTTTTCTGGTCTTAAATCTTCCTTCAGGGTCAGTCCAGGCTGATGATGAAGTGGACGTGGATGGTACAGTGGAAGAGGATCTGGGCAAAAGTAGAGAAGGCTCAAGGACAGATGATGAAGTTGTACAGAGGTTTGTGTTCTTTTGAAACTGTACGGTTGAGCCCTTGTGAACACTGGAATATAGTCGCTTCTTTTGTTGTCTTTTCTTCAGAGGTCCAGATGACATGTAACACCCCAAATTTAAATACCTAAAAGGTCAGGGCAGTGAGCATGTTCATCCCTGAGTATGTCCTAACTTGCCCCTAGGAATGACGGGTCAAAAGGGGATGAATTTCTTTTGAAAACTGTTCTGGTAACTAGATTGTGGAACACTAGCTCTGTGACTTTTCCCAGACCAGTTGGCTTTATATTCGGTAAGCGTATAAACTTAGTAATTTTTAAGTAACCTCTTGCCCCCAGTGTGGACCCACATATCACAAATCTCATGCTCTACCAACTGAGCGAGCCAGGAACCCCTGAATGTAGTAACTTTAAAAAAGATTTCTCTCAAATGAGCAGTGTTTTCAAAGTTGGCCCCTTAGGACTTAATTGGCAATTTTGTAGGCCATTAGAGGCCAAAGCTTCCCAGGCAAAGAGGCGGTCCCACATGTGAGGGAACATATAAATGGTTTTGCTTTTTATTTTTAGCAGAGGAAAGTTGGGTTTATTTTCCTGACAATTTTAAGAACCAAGTATTCTAGCTCAGTTGTTAAGGTGGTAAAATTTTATTGTGGCAAAAAGATAGAAATAGCGGGTTAGTAATATTTTATAAAGGTTTCCATTTTACCCCTTTAACCCTTAGGACAATCTTACAAGACCACTGGGCTCTCATAGATCTATGTTTTGGAGAGAACTAAATAAGCAATGCAGTTATTTGTTTGTCAAATTTATTTCCTTAGAGAGGAAGAAGCTATTCAGTTGGATGGATTAAATGCATCCCAAATAAGAGAACTTAGAGAGAAATCAGAAAAATTTGCCTTCCAAGCTGAAGTTAATCGAATGATGAAACTTATTATTAATTCATTGTATAAAAATAAAGAGGTAAGCAACATGTGGGTAATATTATTTTGTCTCTGTACAAAAGCATACTCATTTACCCTCATGATAAATGTACTTACATAGGAATTTCAGGTAAGTAGTTATTAGCAAAGTTTAAATACCCAGTATGTATTTATAAAAATGCTCCCTAGGGGCGCCTGGGTGGCGCAGTCGGTTAAGCCTCCGACTTCAGCCAGGTCACGATCTCGCGGTCCGTGAGTTCGAGCCCCGCGTCGGGCTCTGGGCTGATGGCCCAGAGCCTGGAGCCTGTTTCCGATTCTGTGTCTCCCTCTCTCTCTGCCCCTCCCCCGTTCATGCTCTGTCTCTCTCTGTCCCAAAAATAAATAAAAAACATTGAAAAAAAAAATTAAAAAAAAAAAAATGCTCCCTATGGTGGGGGGGGGGGTTGTTAGACATTTTTACCTTTTTCCTTTCCCCTCCAAATATGGTCATAGCCTGCCAAATAGTCCTGAGGGCAGTCACACAGACAGCCCTGTGTGTTGCATACAGAAAGGTGTTACTACTCTTACCTGTTTAGGTATCCTTTATGGTTGCTACAGTTCTTTGTGTAAAGAGCTGTGTACCTCCTTTTACCAAGAGAGTAAAGCCATTTCTGTACCATAAGGAGTCTTATTTCATAGAGTGCTTTTTAGAGTACAGAGGAGAAATAAAATGGATTTGACATTAAATCTGATGTTTTGTGTATCTTGAGGCTAATCTAAGTGTGTGTTAAATCTGGCTTCCATTTAGATTTTCTTGAGAGAACTGATTTCAAATGCTTCTGACGCTTTAGATAAGATAAGGTTAATATCACTGACTGATGAAAATGCTCTTGCTGGAAATGAGGAACTAACTGTCAAAATTAAGGTAAGCTTAAAACAGATTTGAAGCAAAAAGAATCCTTAGCGATAGGCAATCTCTATCAATCAGGATAGGCCAGGTTATGCTGCAGTGGTAAATAATCGCCAAGCCTAGGGGCTTAAATTGGAGTTTAACAAAATATGGCTGTGGGCCAAATCCAACCTGCTGTTTCTTTTTATAAATAAAGTTTTATCGAAACACAGCCATGCCTATTTGTGTGTTATCTATGACTGCCTTTGCACTACACATTAGGTTTGAGTGGTTGTGACAGAGACCATATGGCTCACAAGCCTAAAATACTTCCTCTCTGGCCCTTTTTCCGAAGAAGTTTGCTAACCCCTGGCTTAAATCCTCCATCAAGGCCACTGTGGCCTTTGCTTTGTATCATCCTCATTCCCGGACACAGGCCAATTGAGTAGCCACCATCTGGAGTGTAGCTGGTTGCCATGGTGCAGAGAGAGCGCTTGGAGGGTCTCCCATCCTTTAAAGGCTCTAGCCTGAAAGCTACATTCCTCACTCCCTCCCACTTGGCAGCTCATTGGCCAGAACCAGTCACATGGCCTTAATAACCAAGAATGAAGTATATTCCTACTATGTTTCCAGAAGGCAGAGAGCTGGGAATATTTAGTGAAGGACATTTATCACCACAAATTGCAAATAGAGAAGTTTTGAATCCTTTTATTTTCTATGAAAGAAATAGGCAAAATACAGAATTTTATTTTTCTTGAAAGTTTTTCTTCAGAAATAACTTGTTTTATTTAGGTCTGTCTCTGCCCTTTGACATTTAGACTAGTCTCTGCCTTCTTTATATTGCTGCTTTCTCAAATACACTGGAACTTAAGATTTTCTCTATCAAGATGCTCATGTGTAAGAGACAGTAGGCCATAAAATACTATAAGGAAAAATAACCCAGTTTAGTTTTCTGTATGGGAATTGATGTGGCCAAAAGCGGGTAGTTTCTGAATCTGTAGCTTACCATTTACTTGTCGTACAGTGAGTATTAAGCATATCTAACTATCCCGTTCTTGCCTTTCAGTGTGACAAGGAGAAGAATCTGCTGCATGTGACAGACACCGGTGTAGGAATGACCCGGGAAGAGTTGGTTAAAAACCTTGGCACCATAGCCAAATCTGGAACCAGCGAGTTCTTAAACAAAATGACTGAGGCACAAGAAGATGGCCAGTCGACTTCTGAATTGATCGGCCAGTTTGGTGTTGGCTTCTATTCTGCCTTCCTCGTGGCTGACAAGGTTATTGTCACGTCGAAACACAACAACGATACCCAGCACATCTGGGAATCTGACTCCAATGAATTTTCTGTGATTGCTGACCCAAGAGGAAACACCCTGGGACGGGGAACAACAATTACGTGAGTGTTACTAATTCCTAATGAGAATTAATAGTCCTGGTGAGGATCATGACTCTGAGCTAACAGCTTATTCTGGGCCTTCATTCCTTGCCTGTACAATGAGGAAATTGACCTGTTTTCAGGAGGCCTGTTTTGGAGGCCCTCCTGAGGCCCAGACACAAAGAGTTATGATAGCTGCTGTACACAGAGGGCAAAAAGTCCAAAGGGTTAATTCTTCTAGGGGAGAAGGCAGATTGGAGGTCTCACAGCAATGGGTTGATGGAGGATTTCCAGGGAAGCAAGTCTTGGGAAAGAAGCGTCAGTGGATGTAAAGGCATAGAGGCACAGCTGTTCAAGGGATTAAAGAAATTCCTCTCCGTTGGTAGTGATTAATCCTAGAATTTCTGATCAGCTTTTTTAAGGTTTTCTGAAGATATGGAGGGTGGCAGGACTGGATGAGAGGAGACTCTCTGGGTGACTGACTCAAGTCCTCAACTATGGGAGTAACTGGTGTTGGGGACAGGTTGGAGAGACCAGGTGCAAATACAGAGCTTGAAGAAAGTTAATGAAGGTTCTCCTGAAGAGAATGTCTCATTTGAGGATGGTTGCAAATTATTGAATCCAAATCGGAGTTTGGTTTAAGCCAGTAACTGTTGTCTGTATAGATGAGGCAGACCTTCTGCCCAGCATCTCTTGGTGTTTATAGCATGTGAAGGAGAACAGTTTCCTGCCTCTCCCCTGCCCCCCAACAAATACAACAGGATACTTCTACTTAATACTCCTGGAATGTCCGTATGAAGCTGCCAGCTTTGGGCCACATCAGAGAAACCGTATCTCGAGGTCATTTGACTTTTTTCTTCCTGCCAGGTGAAAATGTGCCTACAGTCTCCACTTTTTTTTTCATAATTCAGTTTTAAATTTTTCAAAATAAGAATTTTTAAGTATTCAGAATGTAGAAAAGCATGTATCTGTCATTCTGACCAGTGTTCTTCACCGAGGAAGCGAATAGTTCTGTTTTCATTTTCATAAACACTCATTTAATTGAGATTAATTACATGAGTGCATTTTAATACTGCTACTGATTTATTGTTCCCAATTTACCTTACTCTGCCTTTGTTAGTCCTAGCTCCTGCTCTCCTTAGGACACGTCGCTAATAGTCATGCCCAAGTGCCCTCTGTTAGGCGTTAGAGGAACAGAGGTAAATATCCTGTCTTAACTACAAAGAGAGAGAAAACAATGTCCCAAGAGGCACTAATGTCGTAGGGTGCTGAGCCACAGGTGAGATTATCTAGATGGAAATACCACAAAAGCACACATTTGGTTGAACGTTCCATTCCCAGAGCCTAACACTTGCAGATATTTATAAGAGCGAATAAGTAAGGGTAATCAGGACAGTCTCCTGCAGGTAACATGGATGGCTGATCAGTGAGTGAAACTTGACGAGTGCCTTCTCTGCGTGAAACTGCCATTTTTCTTCAAGTCCTTTACCCAGCATTTATTCTGCAGATAACCATTTGAGTGCCTATTACCTGCTAGGGTTTAGAACTCAGTGGAGAGTAAGACCAGTGCAATCCATGCTTCCATGAGGCTCGAGTAAAGAAGAAGAATGTGAAATAATTTCACAAATGCCAGAAAGGAAGCTAGAGCACACTTCCTTGATCAGGAGGACCTTCTGGGGGCACCTGACTGACTCAGTCAGTAGAACGTGCGACTCGTGACCTCGGGATTGTAAGTTCGAGCCCCACATTGAATGTAGAGATGACTTAAAGTCTCGGGGCCCTTGGGTGGCTCAGTTGGTCAAGCGTCTGACTTTTGATTTTGGCACAGCTCATGATCTCACAGTTCATGAGTTCGAGCCCCATATCAGGCTCTGCGCTGACAGTCAGAAATTCTCTCTACCCCTCCCCTGCTTGTGTTCTCTCTCTCTTTCCCTCTCTCAAAATAAATAAATAAACTTTATTTAAAAAACAAGAATAAAATCTTGAGGGGCACCTGAAGGGCTCAGTCGGTTAAGTGTCCAACTTAACCTTATCTCACAACCTAACTGACTGTGCTGACAGTGTGGAGCCTGCTTCGGATTCTCTCGCTCTCGAAATAAACATTAAGAAGTAATCTTTTTTTAAAGTTGGGGGGAGCTTGCTGAAATAAGGGTAAGTTAGATTCAGATATTCTAGGAAGCAAGCACAGTATATGTTGGAAGTTCCAAAGGCAAGAGGCCCATTTAAGGAACTGAAAGTCTAGACTGGACAAACTAAAGAGAAGACAAAGTGATGAGGTCAAGGTTCCACCTTATATATGACTTCATCTTCTATTTGACCAATGAAATAGAAGCCCTCAAACAATTCAGTTGCTACCTACTCTTTCTATTCCTAGCCCTAAATTAGGCCCCCGCATACCCTTATGAGAAATTTGGTGAGAATTGAATGAGATCATGAAGGGAGCATCCAGTAAGTACTAACTAGTACATGTGCTTCTGTCCTTGCTACTGCAGGGGAGGTATTCTGCATTGTTCCCTAAAGCTGGTCACTGCGTCCAATCTGCTGCTTCTCTCCTCCTCCCTCCTCAGAGGCTAAGCATGAATTAATTCCAGCCCCATCGTTTAAAGGCAGCCTTTCCCACATGCTCCCTCTTTACCATCAAAACCTAAACATGTTCAAGTCTCCATGGGGAAGGAAGAGAGGCAGGTAGTGCCACACCCCCATCTACTGTCGGGCATATCATGACTGTATCCACCACGTTTCCATTGAAATATGTCACCAGTAATCTTGTTGCTAAATCCATTGGATTCAGGGGGGGGTTTAATTCACATTGGTCCCAGTAATAGAGTCCTTTTGTTCGTAGTTTTCCTCTTGTGTTTTGGTGTCTACTGCATACCCCTTAAGACAATCGCATAGTTTCCATGACCCTGGATATCTTTTCGTTTCCTTTCCCTGTTGCTTAAATGTTGACAGTATCTCTCAAAGGTAACTCTTCAGCCCTTTCTCATTACCTTCGTGTTCCTTATGCAGCCTTCCTACCGTCATGGATTCGGCTTCCAGTTCTCGCTCAGGGTCCTCAAATCTGTATTCTTAGTCTGGATCAGAGGTCAGCTGACTTTTTCCTAAAGGACCAGCTTGTAAATGTTTTTAAGCATTTGGATGGTAGGATCTGTCACATGTCACACAACTCTGATGTTCTTGCTGGAAAGCGACCATAGACCATATACGATAAGGGTGTATCCCAGTAAAATTTCTTACAGGTGCCAGCCATAGTTGGCAAACCCTTGGTCTATATGTCCCTACTGGGCTCTGCTCTCATATCTAATTGCCTTTTAAATACATCTAACTGAGATGTAACCATCAGCTTCAACTTGGACCCACAACTGCAGTCTCCTCCAGCCCCTCATCACCCAGATATTGCTCTGAAACCAGAGACTTGGCCACTCTCTAGGCTTTGTCATCATGAACGATCTACCTGTTGGTGATGCTACTACATTGTAAGCTTTTTGAAGCAAGAAGAGACCCATGATACAACATTGCCCATGTTTATTAGGGACACTCCCGTACATGGGTTCCCCACTGGGTCTGAAGGTATGTTATGAGGTGTTTGGTGAGTGGAGGAGGGTTCCTGCAGAAAGGACAGTAAGTGAGGAAGAAGAAGAAACAACTGCAGCTTTCAGTGTTAGAGTTATCGAAGCCAGTGCTGTTCAGTAGAACTCTGGAAATACTCCACCCCTGCACTGTCCAGTATGACAGTGCAACTAAAGAACTAACTTAAGTTTTGTTTAAATAAAATGTGGCTGGTTGACTGTTTCGGTCAGTGGAGATATGAACACTGTTTTGGATTAGTTTTCTAGCTTTTTTAAGGAACATGTTTTTATTAAGAGTTCACTATCTATAGAAGAGGCTTCTTTTTTTTCTTTTAAGATTTTATTTTTGGGTAATGTCTACACCCAGTGCTCGAACTCACGACCCTGATGTCAAGCGTCTCCTGCTCTTCTGGCTGAGCCAGCCAGGCACCCCTGCATTTGCTTATCTATAATGATCATTTGGTTTTGAGAGCAACTATCAGAGTGCTTGTAATTTCATTTTTTTCTCCAGAATGTTTCAGTGCCTTCTCACCTTGAGCTAGGTTAACATGTCCATTCTTCAACTGAAAAACAAAAAAACTAACATGTTGAGAAGGTTGGGACATTGGCACTTTTTATTTGGGACTAAGGATATTTTTCACCCAAGGAATGCAAGGAAGATTCTTCCCTGTGTTGTACTCATATCTGGTATATGGAGCCATATATGGTTCATAAACCATCATTGGTGATGAGAGTTTTTAACGTGAAAAACGGGCCATCTTGGATTACGCCAAACTGTTAGCATTGTCAGGAAGGTATTTAGATTAATTTATAATCAAATCTTTTAAACCAAGGATGTCTTTCTAAACCTGTCTTATTTTCTTTACAGCCTTGTTTTAAAAGAAGAAGCATCTGATTACCTTGAATTAGATACAATTAAAAATCTCGTCAAGAAATATTCACAGTTTATAAACTTCCCTATTTATGTGTGGAGCAGCAAGGTAAATCTACATTGATAAAAATTCATATGTGCTATGTCGGCACATATTTAAATCTTTAACCCTTAAGAGCCACATTTGCTCTTTCGGTATGGGGATACTCAGGGTTTTCTTCTGGAAGACCTGTTTGTTGGAGCTGTAATTTTGTTTCATATCCTCGATGAAATCAGGATTATTAAATAAATGAATTTCACCATAATTGTTCTTCACTAGACTGAAACTGTTGAGGAACCCATGGAAGAAGAAGAAGCAGCGAAAGAAGAAAAGGAAGATTCTGATGATGAAGCTGCAGTGGAAGAAGAAGAAGAGGAAAAAAAACCAAAAACCAAAAAAGTAAGTCTGGTTAATCTCCACACTAAAATGCTGTTTAAGGTATGTTCAAGAAAATACAAAAATCCAAGTATGCACAGACTGATCTGGGTTCAGTTTTCATTAATTCTTAAAGGGCTTTTTTTCTCCAAATGGTAAGTCCATAGACCCAACTTTTAAAAACAAGGACTAAGTTTATTTGTTAGTGTTTGTGTTTTCTGCCTCTGGAAAGTTTTAAGTAGCAAACACCGATCATTTTTATGAATAGTTTAAAAAGAAATGACATTTTAGTTAAAAATGAGGAAAAACTGTAATTTGCTTTTTATCAATAGTAATGATAACCAATTGCCTTCTTCGTGTTAAAGATCAATCTTAAGTGTTGAGAAAAATGGCGTTTTTTTTTTTTTTTTTTTTTTTTTTTTTTTTTTTTTTTTTTTTTTTGAGAGATTTTTGATCCCACTGTCAGGAGCCATAGTAGATTAGGAGTGTCTTTTGGTGTTTCCCACATTCATTTGTAATGTCCTGAAGTTCTAGGTAACACTTGTACTGTACAACTGCTGCTGAGTTCTGGGGCTGCTAATCATGTCCTGTAACTTCAGGTTGAAAAGACTGTCTGGGATTGGGAACTTATGAATGATATCAAACCGATCTGGCAGAGACCATCAAAAGAAGTAGAAGATGATGAATACAAAGCTTTCTACAAATCATTTTCAAAGGTAAATATTACTTTAGAACGTGATGAACATTACTAAGTCAAAACATTTTTAAATGGTGTTATAACTCTTTCAATACAGTTGGTTTCTGTTTTAATCTTGTGTGTTTTATATTATGCATCTTAAAAATTTAAGAAGGAGTCTCTATGCTTCACCACATTGCCAACAGGTCTGTGTTACCAAAAGGATTAACTGCTTACGTGTGTAGGCAGATGACTTCCATAGAACATAATATCTTGTATTGAATGGCTTTTAGCGTCGTTAGGTCTTTTTTCCATTTCCAAGAATGAATACTTTATGTGATTATAGTTGAGACAAAATGTTACATTAGTTTCAGGTGTACAACACCGGGTCCGTGTGTCTCCACGGTATGCTCTGCTCACCACGAATGTCGCCAGCGTCTGTCCCCATACAGTGCTGTTACAGTACCATTGACTATTCCTTCTGCTGTACCTTTTACTCCTGTGACTTAGTCGTTCCAGACCTGGAAGCCTGTGCCTCCCGCTCCCCTTCACCCATTTTGCCCATCCCCCCACTCCTCTCTGGCAGCCATCTGTTTGCTCTCTGTGTCTATAGGTCTAATTCTGCTGTTTGTTGGTTTATTCATTTGGCTTTTAACATCACCTTTAAAGAGCCTGTTTACAACCTCAGACCTTTATTGTGAGGTCATATTCTTAGGAATAATTACTAAATCTGTTTCTTTGCCTATTTCCTTTTACTGATCCCATCTTTTAAGTGAAGAATCTAAAACTAGCATGGATTAGGATTGTTTGAAGTTCATATTTCCCCATACAGCATTTTGTACTAAACAGAAGAGTTTAATAAGCTTAGCATGGCTAGATAAAACTTAATATTCTGCAGTTATGTTTGTTCTTTAATCTTTATTCCATCCCTTCCTTGCTCTCCTCGTGTTAACATCCAACCATCTTTTAAGTTTCACCTCTTAAAAACTCCCCTTGGTTCTACTAGAACTCCACTTTTATTCTCTTGAACCATAGTTAGTCCTGGTGTATACAAACATACAACGTACTTTCGTCAAGGACAGCTGTATTAGAAATAGAATGTGAGCTACTGGGGCGCCTGGGTGGCACGTCTGACTTCGCCATCTCTGGGTTTGAGCCCCGCATCTGGCTCCGCACTCTAAGTGCTTGGGATTCTCTTGCTCTACCTCTCTCTCTGCCTCGTCCCCACTTGCACACACGTGATCTCTCTTAAATAAGCTTTAAAAAAAAAAAAAAATACCTAATGTGAGCCACATCTGTGATTCTGAACTTCTTAGAAGCATGTTTTTTTTTTTAAGTTGAAACAGGCATAGTTAATTTTTAATAAGTTTGATTTAACCTAACATACCCAAAATAGTTCAACACATAATCATTATTTAAAAACTTAAACACGTTTTACTTTGTTTTGTTTTGTACTGTATCTTCAAAGTCTGGTTGTAGATTTCATACTTAACACGTATCTCAATTCGGATTAGCCACATTTCAAGTGCTAGTACCCACATGTGGGTACTGTAGTAGATAATGCAGATCTAGGGAATTCGTCCTTAGGATTTATTTACATACCTCTTTACATCCACTGCTCTAGTCCATATCCCAGTGGAAGAAATGTATTCCCAAGTACTTCTTTCTGGTTGAGCAGTATACTCATGAAGCATTGTATATTGTCATTTAGATAGGATCAGGGCTTTCATGCCCTGTTCTCTGACACATGTGAAACCTAGACCCATGCATCTTTCCCCCAGTTTAAGAGATTGAGTGACACTGTGGACGGTCATCAGCAAAACCACCATGTCTAGCCAGTTTATAGGAAAGCAGTCCTAGCCGTTTCTTCCCTACGTTCCTCTCCCCACCCCCCTTTGTTTGGTAAGGGGACTCTTGTTAGTTAAATGCTAAACTAAATGTCTACCACATAATAAATCACTTAGCCTTTGCAATGCCTTTTTCCGGTGCCTTTGAATGACTAAATGCCAACTTTCCATAGGAAAGTGATGACCCCATGGCCTACATCCACTTTACTGCTGAAGGGGAAGTTACCTTCAAATCCATTTTATTCGTACCTACATCTGCTCCTCGTGGTCTGTTTGATGAATATGGATCAAAGAAGAGTGATTACATTAAGGTGAGTTTTTAAGTTGTAAAGACTGAGTTTAAAATTTGAAGGTATAATTTCCAGAAAGTGACCTTTTCTTGGTCTCTGTTTAGCTCTATGTGCGCCGAGTATTCATCACAGACGACTTCCATGACATGATGCCCAAGTACCTTAATTTTGTCAAGGGTGTTGTAAGTATCTGAAGACTGTGAGGAAAGGGGTCGTTAAACACGGGAGGGGCGCCTGGGTGGCTCAGTTAAGCGTCTGACTCTTGGCTTCGGCTCAGGTCATGATCTCATAGTTTGTGAGTTTGAGCCCCAAGTCCGGCTCCATGCTGACCTTGCAGAGCCTGTTTGGGATTCTTCCTCTCTCCCCCACTTCCTCCCACCCTCTCTAAATAAGTAAATAAACTTAAAAAGGCAAGGAACAGAAGTATTTTTTTGGTTTGTTGGTTTGGATTTTTTTCCCAGTGTTTCTGTTGCTCATTGAACTTTTCTTTTGCCATCTGAAGGTGGACTCAGATGATCTCCCCTTGAATGTTTCCCGGGAAACTCTTCAGCAACATAAACTGCTTAAGGTGAGTGTCTCTGGGAAGAGACTGGCTGGTTTCTTTCCTCTTTGATTGGGCTGTGAAGGACAGGCAGCATTAACAGAGTCCCCAGACTTAGAGACCAGTCCTTGGCTCTTTAGCTGAAGAACTTAATTTTACTCTAGAATTATTAAATCCTAAGAATCTGATTGTTTTTCACCCAATATCTTATAAAAGTTTCAAACATACAGAAAAGTTGAGTGAATTGTGTAGTAAACACCCACATAGACCCACTACCCAGAATATAAACATTAGGGGTCGTTCCAGGGTTCTGGGATCAAGCCCTGCGTCAGGCTCCGCACTGAGCACAGAGACTGCTCTAGATTCTCCCACCCTACCCCTCTCCCCTGCTTGCATGCTCTCTAAACATTTATAAACATTAAAACAATCTTGGGACTATTTCCACTGACAACTTCGTTTCTGCTCAGTCTCACATAGATTGCTTACCGTTCCCTGCCACTTGAGAAATGGCGGTGACGAGGCCGTGTCTTTCTATCTTTCACCACTGCTCCCCGATGCTCTCACATAGGGAAGGTTCTCAAAAGTTTGAGACCACATTCACTAATGAATTATTCTTTAATTTTATTTAGGTGATTAGAAAGAAGCTTGTCCGTAAAACTCTGGACATGATCAAGAAGATTGCTGATGAGAAGTACAATGATACTTTTTGGAAAGAATTCGGTACTAACATCAAGCTCGGTGTGATTGAAGACCACTCGAATCGAACCCGTCTTGCAAAACTCCTTAGGTTCCAGTCTTCTCATCATCCAAGTGACATTACGAGTCTAGATCAGTATGTGGAAAGAATGAAGGAGAAACAAGACAAAATCTACTTCATGGCTGGGTCCAGCAGGAAAGAGGTAAGTTGAACTCCAGCTGTCAGGCATCCTGGTATGTAGCCAACTCCTGAGAAAAAAAGAACTTAATTGTGATGGTGGTCTGGAGTCATTACAAGGCCTGCTCAGCCACTGACAGGAAAGTCATTTATACTCTCTGCACCTCTTATTTCCCCACCTGTAAAATGGGGTTGTTAGTTCTAGATAAATGTAGCTACTGGGGTATATACCAGGGGTAGACTTGGAAACTTTATCACTTTCTTAATTTTACAGGCTGAATCTTCTCCATTTGTTGAGCGACTTCTGAAAAAGGGCTATGAAGTGATTTATCTCACAGAACCTGTGGACGAATACTGCATTCAGGCTCTTCCGGAGTTTGATGGGAAAAGGTTCCAGAATGTTGCCAAGGAAGGAGTGAAATTTGATGAAAGTGAGAAAACTAAGGAGAGTCGTGAAGCAATTGAGAAAGAATTTGAGCCTCTGCTCAATTGGATGAAAGATAAAGCTCTCAAGGACAAGGTATTCTTCTGGAAGTTAAAACCTGTGAAATTTTAGCATCTGCATTTTATTTTATTTTTTTTAACGTTTGTTTCTTTATTTTGAGAGAAAGCTCAAGCTGGGAAGGGGCAGAGAGCGGGAAAAGTTGCACAGAACAACATTTAATATAGGGGTTAAATTTGGGGGAGGAGGAGCTTAAAATTATAAACTACAGGGACACCTGGTTAGAGTAGTCTGTAGAGCTTACAGCTCTTGATCTCGGTGTCCTGAGTTTGAGTCCCACGTTGGGTATAGAGCCTACTTTATGTATGTATGTATATTTTTGAGAGAGACAGAGACAGAATGTGAGTGGGTTGGGGCAGAGAGAGAGAGAGACACAGAATCTGAAGTAGGCTCCAGGCTGTCAGCACAGAGCCTGACATGGGGCTCGAACTCACGAGCTGTGAGATCATGACCTCAGCCGAAGTCAGACGCTCAACTGACTGAGCCACGCAGGCACCCCAATAGAGCCTACTTTAAAAAAAGGTTTATAATAAACTACAAAGAATTAAAAGGATAATAATGGCTATTGTGTACTGTTCGGTTATTTTTTTTTTTTTGTAACTGAATGTTTTCTGTAGTTTAATACTGCCTTTGTGGTAACTTTTTATTAGTTGAATTTAAGTCTTCTGTGTGTTTAAAAGTTGGTGTTTATTTTTGACCAAAAAAATTCCTATTATTAAATGTCAGGAGTTTCCTAAGACTCTGAATAAGAGGTATTTTTATGCTTGTATTTGATCTTAAGTGATGAATCCTTAAGGAATTGAAATGCAGTTACTGAATGACCTTAACTATTGGTATTTACATGTATCTAACTTCTGATTTCTTAAGATTGAAAAGGCCGTGGTATCTCAACGTCTGACAGAGTCTCCTTGTGCTCTTGTGGCCAGCCAGTATGGGTGGTCTGGCAACATGGAGAGAATCATGAAAGCTCAAGCCTACCAGACGGGCAAGGACATCTCTACAAAGTAAGCATCCTCGGGAAGGTCGCTGCAAGGTATTCGTTCTTAGCCAGCCTTCCTTTTGTAGATAATGCCAGCGAAGAACTGATGTGTTTTTAAGTGGCCACCACTATCGGTTAGATAAAAGAGGAGACAAGTTTACAGAGGGATTCCTCTGACATTAGATTGATAAAGGAAAGGTGTTGAACTCATGATTTATTTTAAGGTATTTTTATTTACAAATGGAAATGTAATCTGTTACGTATATTGTTCATTGCTTTTGCATATCCTTGGCCTGGTATGTGTACTTCTTCATTTTTAGATATTAATAGTTAACAGATGAGGTTAATGACCTTGTCATTTGTCAAATGAGTTACATGCTTTTTAACTACCATCCCTCCTTCCCCAAATAGTATGCCCTGCAAAATAAAGGGTAAAAGACCCATGGGTGAACAAGTTTATGAACTCAAGGGCTGAGTGCTGGATGTACACTGGGTCTTCAGGTGCCCTTTATTTTCAGGGTATATATGTCACATTTATATTGTAATGTCACAGCGGTGGTCTTGAAAATGATTTCTTCCTTGCTTTTATTCTCCTGTCTCCCATCTGGAATGTCTTCTTTCTGTTTGCTCTCTGCCCATGTTTTCCCCAAGGCCTAGCTTAAGGATTCTTCTCACAAGTGAAGTCTCCATGATCACAATTTCAAAACTCTGTATATACGAAGTATATTTCATATCTAGCAAGACTCCCTAACTTATGTTTCCACAGTAAAGTGCAAAAATGGTGTCTTGCTTCTGTGTCTTGTCCCCCTGAAGACTTTATAGATTATAAAGTTTAGGTGGAAAATAGGTTTCTGCTTATATTCCATTGTAACAGTATAGTAGCCATTAAATAAATGTCCATTTATTTCAGTCATTTATGAGCAGGAAGTTCCCTTCCATTCAGTGAGCAAACACCTGCTGTGTCTGTCCACAGTGAATAGATATCACTGCTCTCTTTTTGCCATTCAGACCAGTCAGGATGACAAATCAAGTCTTAATCTTCTAAACTCTGCATCTGTAATGGGTTTACCCCGAGAAGGGTAGATGCAGTTCCTCCCTGTCCTCCTCTCTAGGAGGGAGACCAGTCACAGCAGACAGCAGAAAACTAACGGTATGAAGGTATATTTAGAATGCATTGGGAACTCCGCTCAGGTAAAGAAACAACTAATGTGTCTTGGAACCATATTGGTGAAGGCATCGTGGAGAAGGTAGTAAAAGGCAGAACACGGTGTCGTGTAGCGATATAAATAAGTCTTGATTTTTCCAAGAGCTATGTATAATTTTAAAAATTTATAGAATGTGGGAAATGTATGGAGCCTGAAGTTTGACGTTAATGTTCGTTTTTACCCCTTACCAGTTACTATGCCAGCCAGAAGAAAACATTTGAAATTAATCCCAGACATCCCCTGATCAAAGACATGCTTCGACGAGTGAAGGTGATTAATATTGTAGCCATACTCCTTCATCTTTTCGTTGGGATACTTTGTACCTTTTAATATTAATCAGATGTCACTTCTTTCATCTCAGGAAGATGAAGAGGATAAGACCATTTCAGATCTTGCTGTGGTTTTGTTTGAAACGGCAACACTACGGTCAGGATATCTGTTACCAGACACTAAAGCATATGGAGATCGAATAGAAAGAATGCTTCGCCTCAGTTTAAACATTGACCCTGATGCAAAGGTTGGAAATAATTTATTGAAATGTTTGACTCCCCAGTGTCACGTGCGGTGCTAGAATTAATAAGAAATTCCCTTTTATATCTTTTTTCTTTATCTGTCTCCCTTTGCTAGCTTGACTGTTGAGTCTAATTAGCGGATTTACTGTGCAGTTCTGGATAAAACAGGAGTGAAGTTAATTCCGATGTTAGTACGTTTGAATGAACAAAGTGGAAATAGATCCAAGGTATTGGATCCATTAATGAGCTTATAAATGGTGCCCTTAGGTGGAAGAAGAACCCGAAGAAGAACCTGAAGAAACAACAGAGGACACCACAGAAGACACAGAGCAGGACGAAGAAGAAGAAATGGATGCAGGAGCAGATGAAGAAGAACAGGAAACAGTAAAGGTATACATAGCAAGTCAAGAATGGGACTTGCATTTTAGTTCTTGCAAAACTAGGCAAACTTTTATTTTCATTTCTGTCATTAGGACTGCATAGCTTCTAGAAGTCAGACTTCAGGAAATCTGCTCCAAAATAGGCATCTAATGATGAAATTCAAAAGCTGGAGCAGCTCCTTTTTTTCTGTTTAAAGCGTAGACTTTCAGCTGCCCGCTCCTTTTGTTCCTTTATTTTAGCCATCCAGTCCTGAGACATTGTTAAACAGATTTTCCCTTAGCCCACAAGGCTTCTGTATTCTCTGCCACTGGCTTCTGCCTTCCTCTATGGCAGCATGAGGCCGATGGAAATTTTTGATTATTTCTGTTCGGGAGTCATTTATCTTACTGTTAGGTTCGAAATGATCCCGCAGATTGACAAATGTCGTTCTAGCCTACAGCTGAAATAATGGAAATACACTGGGCCCATTTCAATTGTTTCTTCATACACGAACCTTCTGTGAGCTAAGGGTTTTTTTTTTTTTTTTTTTTTCGTTTTTTTTTATTTTTTTTAAGTTTTTTTTTTTTTTTTTTTTCCACAGAAATCTACAGCTGAAAAAGATGAATTATAAATTATACTCTCACCATTTGGATCCTGTGTGGAGAGGGAATGTGAAATTTAAGTCATTTCTTTTGGGAGAGACTTGTTTTGGATGCTCCCCCCAGCCCCCTTCACCCCTGCACTGTAAAATGTTGGGATTGTGGGTCACAGAAAGAAGTGGGTTTTTTAGTTGAATTTTTTTTTAACATTCCTCATGAATGTAAATTTGTACTATTTAACTGACTATTCTTGGTGTAAAATCTTGTCATGTGTATAAAAATAAAAAAGATCCCAAATACTATGTCTTGCCTGTCTTCATAATGATTATATAGAACAATGTATACTTGGTCGATTTTTTGTTTTTAAATCCTGTGTTTGGGTTTTTTTTTCTCTTATAAAAGTAATTCATAATACCAAAAAGTCTTTTTTAAAACTAGTATTTTAAAAAGTCACCTATATAGAGAAAAGATAATGTTCCTTACAGAAGAATTCCAAAAAAACAGGTAGATAGATGCTCCCCCTTGCAGGAGGTGGAGCTTAAACTCCTTTCCTTTCTGAAAGATGGCTAGACTTAATAGCTGTCCTCTAGCAGACAGAAAGGGAAAAGCATTTCTTTGTAGCAGAGAAACCTGGCAGAAGCTCCCTTAACCTAGTGATCAAGGTTAATATCAGTCAGGATACAGCAAGGGTAAGCCTGGTGTATAATAGAGTTCACGGTTCCTTGGCTTTGACACCTACACCACGGTGATGTAAGAGGATGGCATCCATGGAAACCGGGAGAAGGCACGTGGGGATTCTACCATCTTTGTGGTTTTCCTGTAAATCTAGAGTGACTCCAAAATAAGACTGTCTCTTAAAACACCCATAACCCTACAACAGAGATAACTAGATGATGAGTGCTGGTCCTCAGCAAGTGATCATTTAATTTCTTTGGAAGCGTATTATTTATGAGAAACTGGTTTCTGTACTTTGACTAGTTGTGTAGCCATCTGAAATGGTAGTCTAACTGTGGCTAGGGAGAGAAAATCTGAGTTGTATATTCAGAGATCCTATGTGTGAGAGGAAATTCTGTGGAAACTAACTTTACTATGATAACTTTACAGCTTTACTGTTTTGTTAGGGACTGAATTTTCCTGATGATCTAGGACGCTTTTCTGGGCTTCTTGTATTTCTGTTGGTTGTATGCTTCCTACTCCTCCCTCCAAGCTATTTTTCCAGGGTTAATTTGCAATAATCACTTTAATGGTTACCTTACTTGAATGTGTATCTTTTTTAAAATCTGTTTCTTTTAAGAAATAAAACGGGAGCTCCATCAGTCATCGTCATCGGGAAACATGCTATAGTTAAGATGTGGCTTCTTTTTGTGATACGATGTTTTATTATTAGCTATTAGTTGTACTAGTTTCCAATTTTTTGGCCACTATAGATTACCATTTTTAATAAAGATTGTTATAAAGAAATTAAAGCCATCGCATTGCATTAAATTAATAACATCGGAAACTTGCTCTTCAGAGTCCTCCAATTGCAAATTCTGAGTTTCCATTGTTTCCAGCAGGAAGCTTAGAAAGCCTTGTACTCCCTCAGTTTTTGGAAAAGCGAGCAGCTATGTCCAAGACACTTCGCATAACTGTTTGACCTAATTTAATTACCAAACAACTTGCAACTGGTCCATCTTGAGTTGTTTTCTCCCACAGCTTTATTAAGGAAGAATCTAGTACTACTTTTGATTTTTGGCTTGTAGGTTACCTGATTTGGTTCTCCAGGAAGCACTAGAATGGAGTTTTTAGTATACAGAATGTTAAGGAGTGCGCTTAAATCAGCACCTGTGGAAGGAAAGGAAATGGGAATGGAGCACAGGGAGAAGGGGAGAAGCAACGCATGTCCAAAGATGGCCCCAGCCAGCCCACAGGGAACTGAGCCACAAGGGGCCCCTCAGAGTTGTGCCGAATGGCAGGAGGCATGTGGCTCTGAGCAAGGCCACTCTAGCTGATAAAATCCCTGCAGAGGCCAAGACAACCGAAGGCTGCTCCGTGTTCTGCATTTACGGCCTTATTTACTGCCTTTCCTCAGGGAGTCTATTCCCGCATTTCCATGGCCGCCATAATGTATATTTTTCATAACGGGTTAACTTCAAAACAGGAATACATACATACTTTGGTGAAAGTCACTTAGAATCCTTAGAATTAGCACTTTACTGGGGTGCTCAGTCAGTTAAGCATCTGACTCTTGGTTTCACCTCAGGTCATGATCTCAAGTTTGTGAGTTCAAGCCCTACATTGGGCTCTGTGCTGACCCGGCAGAGCCTGCTTGGGATTCTCTCTGCCCCTCCCCCACTTGCTTAATCTCTCAAAAATAAACAAACATGAAAAAAAAATTCTGAAAAACTTTCTTGGAAAAATAGCCCTAAGTAGAGAGCCAACTCCTCTATCAATTACTTTTGTCCTTTATAAACTCAGAGGAAGACTTGAAATATGTATATTACTTTCCTAGGGCTGCCATAACAAAGTACCACCAACTGGGTGGCTTAAAACAATGGAAATGGATTCCCTCCCAGTTCCGGAGGCCAGAGGTCTTAAACTCCAGGTGTCAGCCAGGCCACGCGCTGAGACTCTGGCTAGAATCCCTCCTTGCTTCTTCCTGGCTTCTGGTGGTGGTCCGCCATCCTTGGTGCTCCTGGGATCGTAGTTGCATCCCTCCGGTCTCTGTTGTCACCTAGCATTCTCCTAGTGTGTGTGTGTTCTCCTCTTCTTGTAAAGACACCAGTCATGTTGGATTAGGACGCACCCTGACGACCCCGTCTTAACTTGGTTATATTTGCAAAGAACCTGTTTCCAAATAAGGTCACCTTCACAGGTACTGGGGGTTAAGACTTCAACATCTTTTGAAAGAGGACACAATTCACCCAATTACAAAGCTCATTTAAGCTTTTCAGTTATTTTAAAATTTATTTTGTAAGAATAATTACATAGTAACATGGTTTCTCAAATTTGGGGGTAAAGAACTTGGCGACAGTCCAAGTGACATCTTTCATAATTTTGTCAAGTACACAATTAAAGAACTTCAAACTCTGGAGCGCCTGGGTGGCTGAGTCACTTAAGCATCTGACTTTTGATTTATGCTCAGGTCATGAGCTCTTGTGGAATCGAGTCCTGCATTGGGGTCTGTGCTGACAGCACGGAGCCTTGGGATTCTCTCTCTCCTTCTGCCCCTCGAGGACCCCGATTGCACGATTGCACGTGCACACGTTCTCTCTCTGAAAAATAAACTTAAAAAAAAAAAGAACTTCAAACTTTAAACATTTCAACTTAATTGAGTTTAGTAGCACTTTCCAGTTTTGGAGAAATATTAACTTCATACCATAAGCTTTCAGTGTCAATGGCACTTTTATTATAGTTAATTCAGAATTCCCATTATGCCATGATAGTCAAGCTTCTTCAGAGAAATAGCCCAGAATTATAAGGGCAGGGAACACTGCAGACATTCTTTCTCACATAATATTCAAGACTAAGTATCTATTCAACCACATGCAAAGAAGCTGATGATACATATTTTGGCAGTTTTCGAGAAATAGTGGTCAATCCATAATCAAATCTCAACGCATCAGCTAACACCTGAGCACCTCCTCCTGCAGTTCGCACTGCATTAGGTGTTTAAAGACAAGCAGTTGACTCAACAGACTTTAAAAAGATGTATTTAATACTTAAAATATTCACGGAGTTCTTGACAGAGTTGTATTTTGAAGTTTCTATTGCTGAGAAACTTGAGGTTCATATTGTCTCTTTTTCAGTCCCAGAAGTTCCGTTTTGAGTTCTCCAGGCTTTGGTGGAATTTCAGGTATTGTCTATCAAACAAAACAAAAAAACACAGATGCCGGTGCTTTCTTAGACTGTAATTAACTGTGACCTGAAAGGCATCAAAGAACGTAAAAAAGTAGAACAAAAAGTCCCTGTGCACTCAATCATAAATCCTAATTATAAGAACCTGCGTCCTCAGTATTACAGGACTCACAGAGGGAGAGTTTCCATCAACATTAAATGACAGATCACAATTTTAATAAAGCTTTCCACATTTTGAAACTCATTCCCGCACCACTTACTCTCCACCGTGTGCCTGGCACAGAAAACAGGTATTAGAAATCAACTGATTTATTCAAAAACAGTAAGTGCCTATTATGTGCAAATTATAAAGAGAAAAAAAAAAAACAACTGACTTCAAGAGAAGTGGTCAGGAAAAGCTTGACGTGACAGCTTTAGTGACACAGTGAGATATAATTCATATGCCATACCATTCACCTGTTTAAAGTATATGATTCCAATTCAGTGGCTTTTGGTATATTCACAAAGGTGTGCATCCCTCATACAATAAATTCTAGAACCTTTTCATCACTCCAAAAAGAAACCCTGTGCCCATCAGCTGTCACTACCATTTCCACACAATCCTGCCCCACACTAAGCCACTGCCCTGGGCAACCATTAATCTTTTTGTCTCCACAGATTTGCCTATTCTGGACATTTCACATAAATGGAATCATATAACATGTGGTCTTTTGTGAGTAGTTTCTTTCACTTGGCATGTTTTCAAGGTCTGATCCATGCTGCCAAATCTATCTGTACTTCATTTCCTTTGAGGACAGAATAATATTCCATTAAAAGGATAGACCACGTTTTACTTATCCATTCACCAGATGATGGACATTTGGATTGTTCCCACTTTTTTACTCTTATGAATAATACTTCTGTGAACATCTGTCTGTGTGTACAAGTTTTTGTGTGAACGTATGTTTTCATTTCTCTTGGGTATAAACCTAGATGTGGAATTGCTAAGTCCTATGACTCTATGTTGAACTGGGTCAGGAACTGCCAGACTGTTTTCCGAAGCAGCTGCACCATTTTACATTCCTATCAGCACCGTAAGGGGGTTCCCGTTACTCTACATGCTCACCAACACTTCTCATGAGCAGTCTGGTTTTGTGTTTTTTTTTTTATTAAAAAAAAAAAATTTTTAACGTTTATTCATTTTAGAGACAGAGAGAGACAGAGCATGAATGGGGGAAGGTCAGAGAGAGTGAGACACAATCTGAAACAGGCTCCAGGCCCTGAGCTGTCGGCACAGAGCCCAATGTGGGGCTCGAACTCACAGACCGCGAGATCATGACCTGAGCCGAAGTCGGTCGCCCAACCGACTGAGCCACCCAGGCGCCCCCAGTCTGGTTTTTTTAATTATAGCCATGATAGTGGTTATGAAGTGGTATCTTACTATGGTTGTCATCTGCATTTCCCTGATGGCTAAAGACGCTAGCATCTTTCCATGGGCTTACTTTGTCTGAAAAGGTGACTTCCGAACAAAGACATGAAGGAGGGTGAGGAAAGCGGCCACGCAGATATCTAGGAGTGTTTCGGGCAGAAGGAACCACAAATGCAGAGGATCTGTGGCAGGAACGTGCCTTTACGCACAAGGAAAATCAAGGTGGTCAGCACAGCTGGCATAAAGTATTCGACTAGAAGTTAGGAAGAGACGAGGACAGAGGGGAAAAGTGGGTGCAGAGATGCAAAACCAGTGGAGAGTTCTGAGCAGAGGAGTGACATGACCTGACTCAAGCCAAGCGTAAAAAGAGGACAATGGCTTTTATTGAGGAAAGACTGGAGGGGAGCAGGGGTGGAAGGCAAAAGCCAGACCAGGGAGCTAACACAGTCCCTGAGGTGGGAGGTGACTGACAGTGGGTCGAACTAAGTGGCAGCAAAGGAGGTGGTGAAAAGCAGTGAGATTCTGGATATATTCTTCAGGTTAAGCCAATGGGATTTGCTGTCATGCACAGTATGAGACAGGTGTTAAAGAGGACTGCTAGGTTTGGGCCTGAACAATGAGAACAATGGAGTCACCATCCACTGTGATAGGCAAGACTTCAAGGGCAGGTATGTTGGAGGAAGGCCAGGAGCTCAGTTTTGAACATGCTCACTGCACATCCACGTGGAACTGTCCAGAATGATTCAGAGACATGTCTCTTCCATCAGCTATCAGCTTCCCCTGTAAGGTCCTGAGGAAAGGGACCACATCGTAATCTCCTCATTTCTTACAACCCTATGAGGTTATAAAAAGCAGGCAAAAACTGTGCTCCATGAATAAATCATTGCTCAGGACCCTTATAAGCTCATAAGATTATAGAGAAAATCTTTACTCTAATTATTTTATATAAAACTGCGAGATTATTCTGGTATAATTTAAATCACATCAAAAATCTCAATAGCTTTTCAATGCCTGAAGTCCAAATACCGTGATCTGGTTCATTTTACCCTTTGTCTCCTAACAACTAATTAATCCTAAAGAAATAAAATAGTTTAGGAAAGAATATGGGGTTTGGGGTTTGGGGTCGGGGTCAGAGTCAGAGGAGACATAGGGACTTAAGAGACGTGCTTCACAGCAAAATTCTCATTTGGAAGTGAAAATGACTTTCCACAAAAATCAGTGATGACAACTGGAATAAAAGCCAGAGTAACTTGTCTGACAATTTCCTATCTTAAACTAGTCCAAAGATGTTGACATTCCAATCCCTTTAATACAAGCAAAGAATATAGTTTGTTTCCTGTCCATTAAACTGTGAAAAAGAATTAATTTAGAAGGGCTCTTTTTTCCCCCAGGTCACAAAAGGAAATTATATGGGGGTGCCTGGGTGGCTCAGTCAGCTGAGTGTCCGACTCTTGATTTTGGCTCAGGTAATGATTCCAGGGTTGTGGGATGGAGTCCAGTATCCAGCTCCACACTGATCATGGAGCCTGCCTGGGATTCTTCCTCTTTCTCTCTCTCTCTCTCCCTCCCTCCCTCCCTCTCATTCCCACTGCCCCTCTCCCCCACTCACACATGCTTTCTGTAAAATAAAAAAACAAGCAAAAAAAAAGGACAAAAAGGAAATTATATGAAATCACAAAGCCCTATAAAATATAATATACTATACTGTACATCTGAAACTAATATAACACTGCATGTTAACTGGAATTAAAAGAATTAAAGAAAAGAATGAAAAGAAAAACCTTAAAAAATAATGAAGTACAGTAACAGCAGGTTTCAAATTTCTACAAAGTATATACAACCACCCACTTACACACACAGGCACACATGTGGAGTAATTTCAGTTGCCAATACATTACAAAACTAAAATGATAATTCAACTTTTATTAAAAGAAAGATAGCACTTTTCTTTACAAAATATGTAATATATATAATATAGATTTTTATATATTATATATATACATAGTATATAACTTTTAAAAGACTAAAAAGTTTACTGACATCAAAATTTAACAACGTTGGGGTGCCTGGGCGGCTCAGTTGGTTGAGCATCCAACTTCCGCTCAGGTCATGATCTCGCAGTTCATGGGTTCGAGCCCTGTGTCGGGCTCTGTGCTGACAGCTCAGAGCCTGGAGCCTGCTTAGGATTCTGTGTCTCCCTCTCTCTGCCCCTTCCCTACTCATGCTCTCTCTCTCTCTGTCTCTCTCAAAAAATGAATAAACGTTAAAAAAAAATTTTTTTTTAATTAAAAAAAACAATGTCAGCAGAGGTTCTAAACAGCAGTTTGTGTGTATATGGTTGTGTCTGGAGACGACCAAAAATGAACACTTTAACATGAGTCCTGAGACTGCATTTTTTCGACCACCCATTGTTTTGATAATAAATAGATTATAAATTAAGGAAAACAGAACCAGTAAAAGTAATGCAAAAGTAAATGAAACTGCAAAGAAAAGCTCAAGCAAAAGCACGCTTTGTATCCCAGGACAGAGTGTCCGCCTTGCATCCTTGCCTCCATTCCTGTTCTGAGGAGCTGAGCTGCACAACTCGAAAAAGCATCCTTGATGCTGCTCGCTTAAGACAGTACTGAGCACCCGCTTTAGGCAGCCATCAAGGTGTCTTCTGCTCTGGGCTCCACCCAGACCTTCCAGCTGTAAAGACTGAAAGACCCCTACAAAGGCCAGAGGTTGTTACAACAGTGAGTCATTGCCAGAACAGCACCAACAGACGCAGGTAAAGAACACAAATCCTTTAAATGTTAGTAAAGCATCCAGCATCCTACACATAGCTGGCCAGCCCTAGCTGTTGTCAAGTCCCTAGAGAGGTACCCTACTGCTGATGTCATCACCCAATCAGGATGAAGTGGCCTGAGACGCTTCAGTATGGTCCTTCTAGAGATTGTGGTTTCATGCTGCCTCTTCTCAAGGTCCGAGCAGCAACCTTGCATAGTCCCACTTATAATGAGAAGAGTGAATCAAAGGGCAATTTTTTGGTCAATTCCCCAGGGTCAAATAACAGGCAATCCTTCCTCTGTGATGCCTGCCTGATGTCAATTCCTCATGAATTAATGACTCAATTGCATTTCTGTGGAAGGTTCTTACACCTTTTGGTCTCCACTAAGTATCCTTGATGCATCCCCAGAACTCAAAGGAGAAGTCTATGGTGCTAAGAAAGAGCTACTTCAGCATTGTTTGTACAAAAACTAGGTACCACCAAAATGTCACTAGGGGATTGATTACATAATATATGGAACAACATATAAGGAAATGCTATTCTATGGTCAGAAAGAAAAAAGGCTATTGATATAAACATGTGTCTATTCATATAGATTTTAACCGAAACCAGCAAGTTACAGAGAATTGTGTATATGAATGCCTATTTACATATAAACTCTGTGTGTGTGCTTATTTCAACAACAGTAAAAGTCTGCAAGTAGACACTAATCAAAAAATGGTAGACGTGTGGGGAGCAGACTGGGGAAAGGGGGTTTTAGTAAATGGGAAGGAGGGATTTGCACATTCTCATCTACACGCCTGAATTCAAGCTGAATGTTGTACGTTGGTGTTATACTACTTTATTAACAGGATCCAAAAAGAGAAACGCTAAACAGAAAGCTTGGGCTTCAAATCCTCAGTAAGCTATGTGATCTTGGGAAATCATGTTCACTCTTCAGAACCTCAGTTTCCTCCTCTGAAAACAAGAATACCTCCAAAACCGTCGTTGTCAATTCACTAAAACTAGAAACACAAATGGTTGGTTCTCTGTGTTACCTGTCCAGAGTCCAGGCAGAAATGACCGTTCCCTATGCGGTGCTCCAAACCACTCTATTCACACCTGTAGCATAATACCTAGCACACACTTGTCATTCTTTCGCTGTGCTTCCTTGCCTCCACCTCCACCAGACCAGAAGTCTTCAAAAGCACCTGTAATTCCCAGTTCTAACTCAATGAAGGCTTATTAAAATTAATGTAAGTTTCTCCCTCTTTTGAATGCCTATATTCTCTCATTCTTCAATCATTAAATATTTATTGAGCATTTACTACATTCTAAGCTCCTTCCTAGGTGACTGAGATACAAGGGTGAACGACGCAGGTCCAGTCCCTTCATGGAGATTACATTCTGGTGGAGGAAACAAAGAGCAAGTCAATAGACAAAGGAATAAAATACTTGCAAACTGTGACAAGTCCTTTCCAGAAACAAAGAACAGAGACATAATAGCACAGAAGCAATCCTTTAGGAACTGTCCAAAGGACCTTCATTGCTGGAGGAGATATTTGAGCAGAGACCTGACGTTTTGAAGTAGAAAACCAACCCCAAGATCTGGGAGGAAAGCATTCCGGGATGAGAAAAAGCATGGCCTTGAGATGGGTACAGGCTTTATGAGTTTGAGAAACCGCAAAGAAGCCAGTGTGGCTGCAACAGTGGGAACAAGAGGTAAATGGCAGATTCAGGCCAGTGGTAGGCAGGTGACAGGCTAAGACCCCTGTAAGGCCTTGTTAAGAACAGGTCATGCATTGCTCTTAATGCAATGGAATGCCATCATAAGGCTTCAGGTCCAAAGCAGAGGTGCTTCTAATTTCGTTTTAAGATGGTCTGCGATGCTGGGAGGAGAATGGAGTGGTCCAGGAGCCAGGACCACAGCCCCTCCTGCACTCACCAGGTCCGGCAGGTAGTACCTGTGCACCACTTCGGCCCCGGCGCACATGGCCAGGAGGCTGGCGGCGAACATTTTCAAGTAGGTGGCCCAGGACACGCCCGCGGGCATGGTCGGTGGGCTAGACGGGGAGGAAAGGCGGAAGGTGTTAGAACGCTCCCAGCTCAAGACGAAACAGGCCACCGCGTTCTCTCCCACCCCGCGCCCCGTGTCCCCAGTTACGAAATGAGCGCGCTGAGGGTCCGAACGCCCCCTCCACGCCCGAGAGCAGCCTCCCAGGGGCTCTTAGTGTCGGGGCTGGGCTTTTGGAACTTAAAGGCAGATCTTGCACATCAAACGGAAGGCCGACACCTGGTGGCTTCCCCGCGACCCTATCAACCCTAACAGAAGGGAAACTGCACACCGCACTCCCTACTGGCCCTAACGGCGCGCCCGGGGAGACCTTACCGCGAAGTGCCCTACTTTCCGCAGACTGTCCCACCACGGCCGGAAATGCGCCGGGGTAGTAGCCGACAGCCGGCGGGCGGAACCAAAAGTACAGGGCCTGGGAGCCGCATCGGACCAGAAAGTTGGGGGCGCGGGCACGTGACCAGGCAGAGTTGGGACTTTGGGCCGGAGCCGTTGCCTATTCTTTGTCTCTCTTTTTTTTTTCTTTTCTGTTTTCTCTTCTCTTCTCTTTCTCTTTTCTTTTCTTCCCTTCCCTTCCTTTTTCTTTTCTTTCAACTTAATTCGGGCTCATGACTCTCCCTACAGTAAGATCTGCCATATAGTCGGCTGTCGAATTTCGGGCTCGGAGCTGGCAGGATTATTGTCCCCGGTTTGTCCTTTCACACGCCCAAGAAAGTTGCTTGCGTTTACCACCTTTTTAGGAGGGGGTGGAGGTTGGCATGCTGACCAGGACGTGCTCAGATGAGGTCACCCTCTAGTGAGTGAAGTTAAAAGCTCTCTCTGTTCTTGTGCCCGGCGTCCTTTGACCTGAGGCAAAGGCACACTCACACTGTTTCCTTAGGCTGCGGGGCTACTGGAAAAAAAGAAAACTGAAGTCGACATTGTTTAATCTGTTCATATTTAGATTGTGCTATGACTATGAATTGATTTTTGTTGAGAAAAAGATAACGCAAGACTATATTCTGAAAGCTTTTGGTTGTATATAAAACATGAATCATGATACACTCAGCTTTTAAACACTTTTATGGAGGTATATTTGACATAAACCACATATTCTAAATATGCAAATTGATGAGGTCTGGCATTTGTACACCTGTGTGACCATTACCACAATCAAAATAATTAATATATCCATCACACGAAAAGTTTCTCTGTGCCTCTAATTCCTCCCACAGTCTCCTCTGGATCAACCACTGACCTGCTTCCTGTCACAACAGATAAATGTGCATTTTCTAGAATGCTCTGTAAATGGAATCCTGACATACTGTCTTGGTCTAGCTTATTTCATGCAGCACAATTATTTTGAGATTCATCCACATTGCTGCATGTATCACTAGTTCACTTCGTTTTACTGCTGAGTATAATTCTACCACAATTGGTTTATCCATTCACCTTTGGTGGACATTTTGGTTGTTTCCAGTTTGGGGCTTATAGGAATAAAGCTTTTATGAACAGTAAAATATATCAAAAAGACTAATATACAGGCCTGTGAACACATGCTCCATTTCTGTTGAATACTTTCCTAGGAGTAGAATGGCTGCAGCATATAGCAGGTAGGAGTATAGTCCACTTTTTAAGAAATTGTCAAGCTGTTTTCCAAAGTAGGTATCCAGTTTCACACTCTCACCAGCCGTGTTGACAGCTCCAGTTCTTCTCCATCCTCTTCCAACACCTGGTCTGGTTAATCTTTTTAATTTTTAGGGACTCTAATAAGTTGGTAATGGTGTCTCATGACTAATGATGCTAAGGATCCTGTTGTATGTTTATATTTGGTGACATATCTGTTCACATCTTTTATCCATTTTTTATTGTGTTTGGTTTTTTATTATGAGTTTAGTCATCTTTATGTATTATGGATATAAATCTTGTATCAGATAGATTTGACCTGTAAATATTTTCTCCCCGTCTATAGCTTGTCTTTACTTTTCCTTAATAATCTTTTGAAGAGCAGAAGCTTCTAACTTTAATGAAGTCCAATTTTCAATTTTCTCTTTTATGGATCATGCTTCTTGTGTGCACAGGGCAAACACCCAGGAGACTGCCCCTGCCTGCCAGCAGCAGAAACGATTTCCTATCCAAGAGCCTAGCTTCTTACTTCTTGAGCTCACCACTCAGAAACCTTCACTTCGCCTTAATTTCTGCAATATTCTCCCCTAATTCATTCACTTAAAAGTACATAGGGGCTACACATTTATTCATGTTATTTAGTTAACATGGGTTTCATGTTAGAAAGGAGCTCTCAGGTTAACTGATTTAAATAGATGCCTCAGAAAACAAGTAATTTTTGTTTATTTGGGATCTTGCTCTGTATCTCACATTCCTGTCTCTGAGAAGTGAAAGCTACATCAGATTTCAAACATTAATCAAATTCCTGACATATCTGTTGAAAATGGCAGATACTGATTAAATTCCATATTAAAGGTCAGAGGTTATTTTCTAAAAACAGTGCAGAAAATAAATTAACTTCTGTTAGGATAATTACACTCTTTCTAAAAAATTTTTTTAAATTATACATTCTTGGGGCGCCTGGGTGGCTCAGTCGGTTGAGCGTCCGACTTCAGCTCGGGTCATGATCTCACAGTCTGTGAGTTCGAGCCCCACGTCGGGCTCTGTGCGGACAGCTCAGAGCCCGGAGCCTGTTTCAGATTCTGTGTCTCCCTCTCTCTCTGACCCTCCCCCGTTCATGCTCTGCCTCTGTCTCAAAAATAAATAAACGTTAAAAAAAAATTTTAAATTATACATTCTTATGGGGCGTCTGGGTGGCTCAGTTGGTTAGGCGTCCGACTTCGGCTCAGGTCATGATCTTGCAGTTTGTGAGTTCGAGCCCTGCTTTGGGCTCTGTGCTAACAGCTCGGAGCCTGGAGCCTGCTTCGGACTCTGTGTCTCCTTCTCTCTCTGCCCCTCCCCCACTTGTGCTCTGTCTCTATAAAAAAATAAGTAAAATGTTTAAAAATTTTAAATTATACATTCTTATAAACTAAGAAAGTATATACTTTAAAATTCTTGAGATAGAATATGTAATAAGAAGTTTCAGGACAAGATCTTTAAGGCAAGATAAATACCAGCTTAGCACAGCTAAAACTGATTTGGGGGGCACCTGGGTGGCTCAGTCAGTTGAGCGTCCGACTTCGGCTCAGGTTATGATCTCGTGGTTCATGAGTTTTAGCCCCACATTGGGGGCCAACTTGGCTTTAACTCACAACACTGAGATCATGACCTGGGCTGAAGTCAAAAGTTGAATGCTTAACCAACTGAGCAACCCAAGTTCCTCTATCTTTTGAGTTTTCTGTCATGAATCCAAAATCAGTTTATGCAGTGCCCAACTCCCATTCATATTGTAGTCTATCAGTAACGAGTCCTATGTATGTGTATCTTGTGTCTCTCTTCTTAGAAGGACACCAGTCATTAGATTTAGGGCCCACCTTAATCCAGTATGACTTCATCTTGACTTGATTACATCTGCTAAATAAGCCCACATTCACAGATACCAAGTGCACACAAATGTGAGGGAGACAGTATTCAATTCAGCACAAGCTCCTATCACCTACTCAAAAACTTAAGTACATAAGTGAAAGTTTAAACATTAACTGGAAAAAAATGTTCAAAGGCTCATAAATTTTCAGAATAAGAAAAGTCAGGGGCGCCTGGGTGGCTCAGCTGGTTAGGCGGCCGACTTCGGCTCAGGTCATGATCTCGAGGTCCGTGAGTTCGAGCCCCGCGTCGGGCTCTGTGCTGACAGCTCAGAGCCTGGAGCCTGTTTTGGATTCTGTGTCTCCCTCTCTCTGACCCTCCCCCATTCATGCTCTGTCTCTCTCTGTCTCAAAAATAAATAAAGGTTAAAAAAAAATTTTTTTAAATAAATAAAATAAAAAAAAATAAATAAATAAACTCAGCAAAATACTCACAAGGCAATGCATCCCATGCTGGGAACCAAAACTACCCCTCAAGAAATAAGGACTGCCCTGATGACAACAAGACCTTGTGTGATTGACCTGAGGACAATGATCAGCCTGCCCCTGTCCCACCCCTTATATAAACCTGGAAGTATTTTCAGCCCTTTGAGACGCTAGCCCACTGTCTTCCCGGTGTGGGCCTCGGGGAAATAAGTTCTTGTTTCACCACCATTCCTATCTCTACCTTTGGATTTTGTCAGCGGTAAGTGGCCAAATCTAGACCGTTTGGGACCCTGGAGCTGGGTGCTCTCGCACCGTAAGGCCCAGATTACAAGATTTTGGAGTCATTTGTTACCACAGTCTAGGTAAAGCTAACTAATACAGCAGCCATGTTTTTCATCACGCAAACTAGACACAGAAAAGCCTCTCCCCGTTAAGAGTTATTTAGTGAAGTCCTCATACAGACACCGGTGACAATTTGAATACCAATGAAACAAAAATCAGCTGGAAGAGCCATTGAGAAATAAAGCAGAAGGGCTAGTCTGTAACGTAATAAAGGGGCATGGTGCTTAAATGACATCTATCGTACACTTAAAACGACAATATTTTTGCATATGCAAATTAAAGCAGACATGGGTTCCCGTAAAACTTTATATTTTACGAAACAGTTTTATTAGAGTTACACTCATTTTGCAGACTAGTGAACTGATGCGCAATAGTAAATTGATGGTATGGTGACCTCAACTCCCAGGTTTGCTGTCTCCAAAGTCTCTTATTTCCCCCACATCACACTTGATAATTGATACTTGATAATTAACGCAAAACACTGTTTTTTTAATCGGTATAAAACTTGGGGTGGAAAGGCCTGGATAACCCTAATAAGCATAACCATCTCACCTACACATCGTCCCCAAAGGGCATCTCCCACTCGTCACCCCCAACCGCCCACCAGCGACGAATCTGGGCGGACAAAAAGCTTACGTCAACACAGCGCCCCTCATCCCACCGTTTTTGTCCTCCACCCTTCCCGAAAGGCCAAGCGGCGAGCAGAAGAACCAACGAGAGGGGAGCGAACGTGATTGGGCTGCCTGCGTCACGTGACGACCACGAGGCGTAGGATTTGGCTCGGAGCAGACGGAAGCACCGCGCGGGGGGGGGGGGGTCAAGTCTGGGAGGGGGGAACTGGAAGCTCCGGGGAGGAGCCTGAGCGTCCGCCGCTGTCCCAGTTCTGCCAGCAATCGTGTCCAGTCTCTGATTATTGTTGTACCGCCGTCGGTACGCCGCGGTACTACGGAGACCAGTCGTTCGCCTGCCCAGCAGGAGTAGCCGCTGACTCGAGCGGCAGCGGGGAATGGAAGCGGAGAACGCGGGCAGGTAAGCCCGGGGCGGAGCGCCGCCCTTCCCCCCAGCGCCCCTCGCGGCGGGGTTGGCCGGCGGGCGCGCGCACGCACGCAGGGGTCTTTAAAGGCCGCGGCCGGAGTACAAAGGCCTGGCCTGCGCGTGCGCACTGCCACCCTCCTCGGGCCGCTCGGAAGCGGCGCCACCTGTACCTGCGCCCTTCTTCCGGCCTTCCCGGCATCCAGCCGGCTTTAACAGGCGTTAATAAGCGCCCCACAGGGTCCGGTTAATATCTCTTTCCGGTTGTCATTCTTGGCTACGTTTGCCTTCACCCTCCGTTATTATGCGAAGAGCTGTAAAGATGGAATATCACGCGTATCACTTCTGGAGCTTTAATTTTAAAATTAGTAGTTTTATTGTGGCTTCCTTTCCCGTAGGTTTAGTAAGATCAACGTCAGGGGCCACAAGGTGGATAACATTGCCGTACAAAGTCTCTTGAATTCTGTATTATGACTAATACTCCCAAGTAGTCATCTAAAAATGCTTTCTGGTGATCTTGGGGGGGTGAATTTAATCAGGTTTTCAGTATGTCCTTTGAGGAGTGTTAGATTCGTGGAGAGAACGTTTGGCAAACGTAGAGATTGCGAGATTCGAACTCCTCGCAGAAAACTAAATGAAAAAAATCATTAGATAGGGTAGCAGGATCCTTAAGAAAAACTATTGATTTACATTGGAATAAAATTCTGTAAGATCTAATAATTTTCCGTTCTCTCCGGGGCCCTGAACTTAGGCAAGACACTTCACTTCTCTGGGCCTGTTCATGTCTGTAAAATAGGACATCTCTGGAATCCAGTTCTGACATGCTGTGAATCTGTGTTATGTGGAAGGGATTAGATCACCAAAACAGTCTTTATAGGTTAGGAAAGGAGATGTATAAAGTGTGGTCTTTATCCTGGCTTTTCTGGTCAAGTCCTGAAATAAAGTACTGCACTTCCTTCCCAAAAGAACTTTACATTTAAAAGAATTCATCAGAACTTGTGAAATTCACTCCCACCTTTGCATGTTACTTCAGATCAGTACTGAGACCTGGGTGAAGTCTACCATCAAATGAATTACACATTAGAAGACCTTGCTCAGTGCTTCAGAGCAAAGTAATAGGTCTCTGGTACGATGTTTACCTAAAATTTGGCTTATATGCTGTCTTAACCCATCCACAGGGTTATAGATCATTTTTAATTTGCCTCACAAAGTTTTAACCTCAGGAAATAGAGAATTTTGTGTTAGTAGTGTAAGGGCTTTTTCCTTGGGGATTCTGAGATGACTGAGGCCCCAGATAATCCTGAGAAAGTGGTTCTCTGTCACTCTTGACTTCATGCTAATCAAGGAGTAGAATGGAATGCCGGATATAATGAATTTACTTTTTATTTTGGAAGAGTAATTTCAAAAAATTCAAAGGAAAAAATTCCATTAATATGGACTCTTTTTTTAAAAGAGAAGATAGTTCAAGTATCATAACAAATAATGTCTACCCAGAGAGGAAAAAAGGAAGGAGAGGATCAGTATGTATCTAATGAGCTTTGGCATGGAAAGGACATTTATCAAAAATGGAAAGTAGGATGCCAAATCAAAAATGACTTTGTAAAAGTGTGACATGGGCTACTGAAAATACAAACTGGAAAGGTTAACCCTTAAATGAAATCAGCCTTTCTGGAAATGTTAGGGACCAAAAAGAACTTTTTTAGTTAGGTGTTGACATCCAGGGCAAGAAAGGTTTGGATTTTCTGCCTAGTCCACCAGCATGGTGTTAGTAGATAACAGGAAACAAACATTTGGTTCTAATTTTTCTTATCTCTATGTTAAAAAAAATGATTAGAGACAAGAAGTGGCAGGATGAATGTCTTTAAGAGACAAGATCAATGAGGGCATTTAAGAGAACTTTCAGCTGCTCTAAGAGAAATCCAGTTTCCTGGCCTGGATAAATTATATGTCAAATGAGAAGCTAGATTACAGCAATCTTTAAGAACTTGCAGATAACAGGAGAGAGACCTGAAGCCTGAAAATAAACACATGAGTTCCTGTTTCTTCCTAGGTGGAGTCTGTCTTCTAATTTATTGACTTTGATCCTAAACAAAATTTTTACTTTTCAGTGGTTATTGAGCATATTTAAAAGGAACCAGTGGCCACTAGGTTACAGTATAATTTGGGAAAAAAGCAAGATGTATCAAGCTAGGTTCATTCCCTTTTGGATAATGATACTGGACTAGACAGCATCAGGATGATGCTGACAGGAGGTATCTAAAAATTTAATCCTGTCCTGCTGTCTTTATTATTATTATTATTATTATTATTATTATAGCAAAATTACTATATACCAGGCACTGTTTTAAGTGTTTTACATATGTTGACTAATTTAATCCTCATAACCAACAAATTAGGTACAACTATTTCCATTTTGCACATGTGGAAACTGGGACACAGAGGTTAAGGAACTTGAGCAGAGCTGAAATTTGAACGCAGGCAATGTGGCCCAAAGTCTGCCTCCCTGACAACTGTGCCACATATCACTTCTCTGTGGGCAAGACGAAGACGGACTGATGGCAGTCCAGTTAGGTGGAATCAAAGCTGGTTTACTGCCGAAAGAATCGAGGGCAGGCTGAAGAGAGGTCTATATTGATGTGCCTTGTCGTTCTACCCCAACTTGTTCTTTTCAGCAATTTAACAACTTCCGGGTGCTGTTGGAATGCTGATAAGATTTGTGAATGACCCAACTCTGGAAGAAGTTTGTGGAATTGGTAGTTTAAATCAGAATCCATATCCTAACAGCTGGAGTGTTGAATCCTCTTTTACCAAAAGAGGCACAGTTCTGTGCTTAGGTGCAGAAGTATCAGTGATGTGAGGGAGAGGTAATAAAAGGGCAGTTTTCATTGACGTTAAACTCAGTTTGAATCAACAGTATGATGTGGGTTCTAGTAAAGTTAATGTAATGGATTCTGCAGTAGGACTCCAGGATGAGGAAGCTGAGCCCTGCTTGGTTTCAGGATGATGGAGCTGTATCTGGAGAATTTTTATTTTGTTTTCTTTTAAGCACCAAAAAATGACAAAGTAGTGTAGAAACTTGAAGTCATACTATATGAAGAAGAGTTGAATGAATTGGGGACTCTGGCTTGTTCTAAATCTTTGTATTTATAGTTTCTAGTAGACTATGTACAGTAAATACCCAGTAATGTGTGGTGAATACACACAGTTCCACTTTGCAATATTAAATGTAGTCTTTAAATAGTTATGACGGTATTCCATTGTAGTTTATATACCTAATTCTCTTTAGTTGAGCATTTAGATTATTTAGCACTGATTTTGTGTGTGAGTGTTTTGTTTTGTTTTGATGGGGGGGGGGGAGAGAGAGAGAGAGAGAGAGAGAGAGAGAGAGAGAGAAAGAAAGAGAGAAAATCTTAGGCAGGCTCCACACTCAGCACGGAACTTGAGGCAGAGCTTGATCCGCAACCCTCTGGTCATGACCTGAGCTGAAATCAAGAGTCAGATGCTCAACTGACTGAGCCACCCAGGCACCCCATTGATTATTATTTTGTAATTATTCAGTGTTGTATAATCATATTAATATGAATATTAAGTGAATAATAATATGAATATTAATAATATTAATATTCATATTAATATTAAGTGAAAATAATAAAATATTGCTATGAATTGTGTTCTTCCAAAATGCCTATGTTGAAACCTAATCCCCAATGTAACGGTATTTGGAGGTGGGGCCCTCATGAATGGGATTAGTGCCCTTTTAAAAGAGGTCCTAGAGGTCCCTCACCTCTTCTATTTTGTGAAGATACAGCAAGAAGGCCACCCCTATGAACCAGGAAGTAGGCTCTCAGCGGACACTAAATGGTGTTTTGTTGTAGCAGGCCAAGAGGACTAAGACAAATGTATATAGAAAAGAGCAACTTAAATCTTTAAAATAGTGGAAAATACCTGAGTATTAAAGAAGTTGGAGGTGTTCATTTTAGAGAAAACCTTAAAGAGTTAGTTTTTGAAGTACAGCAAAATCTGAATTAATTGGACTCCTCAGTCAGCTGTGTGTGTGTGTGTGTGTGTGTGTGTGTGTGTTTTAAGTAAGACTGTTAGGAAATACACAATTCATTAGGAAAATACACAGTATATCAATTTCAGACGGCTGTAAAAACCAGTGCTTTGGGCACTGATGTTCAAGGGAAAGGGTGTGCATCTCTGATTTGGTCTTGTCTGATATCTCTGCCGTGTGCTTCCCTGCTCAGATGCCCTCTACCCTCATGCCACTGGGGATCATGCCAGAGATCGTATCTGAGAAAGCAAGATCCAGTTTTGTTTGCCTGTGTCTCTGTTGGGTAATACTGATTGTGTTTATATCGTTGTATATCGACGCACTTGGATGTCATTTCTAATTTGGGGGGCGGTTGTCTCTTAAGTTATGACTTGATGGGAGGCGTAAGGTTGCTAGTGAGGCTTCTGTCTCTAGTAGCATCCAAGCAGAAAGGCTAAAACTCGCTAGGGAACTAATTGCTGGCTGCCCTGGGGTGTGACTACATCATACTTCCAGACTGAAAGACCCTCCAAGGCCAGAATTCAAGGAAATGTGTGCTAGGTCCTGACACTGCCATTGCCAGAAGCAGAACAGGCACCAAAGAACCCGAGCGGAAGAGACAATCTTACTACCTTAGCTGAGTTTCACACATTTCTGGATAATGAAGAAACCTGTATCCATCGGGGTGGGGAACCATGGAGGGCTAGTCAAGGGTGTGGTTGGCCTGTGATGCTTTTTGGAGGAGTGAAAAATGAGTAGATGTCCTCCCGCCCTCCAAAAAGGGGGGGTGTGAATGGAGGCTAGGAGAGAGGAAGGGGTGAGCTTCAGGCAAAGGAGAGGCACAGAACAGTGTGGGGACAAACCAATGATAGGGAAGAAAAGTGAGCAAGGGGAAATAAGGTCATCCCTCATGCTTGGAAATTTGATACCAAATTTGAGTTACAGAAAATAAAAACCCTGGGATCTGGACAGATTTGGTCCCGTTTCCTGTACATAGTCCACGTATGTAAAAATCATTTTCACGGTGAGAGAACCCAGGTCCCGAGAGGAGGAGTGATGACCAAGTGCTCTTGTGTCGCTGTCCCTCGCACAGAGAAAACAAGCCTTGTAAAGTTGGCGTGATTCTGAATTACAAAGGGGCAAGTGTATATAAATACAACAAATGTATTAAATATCTTCTAATTAAGGTTGAACAGGTTTATGCTGCTTACAGTTGTAATTATCGCTGGATAATAGGAAATTGATTTATCTAGAACTCTAGTTTCCTAGCTTTGAAGTCCTCGAAGGTTTTTTGCTTGCTTCTGCCAAATAATAAGAATGTTGTGTCGCACTCTCTTTCCTTTTGTTCTGTTAGGAAGCCGTTGAGATGATAAGACTCAATTTAATACTCAAAGATAGTGTATTACCTTAGAACTTACACATCGTATTTCTCATTTCTTTATTTTTCTATTTCTGTTCTATTTTAACTTCCTATAAAGTACCAGAGGTCATTTTTAGAAACATTAAGGGACACGCTGATATTATAGGTAAGTTTCTCAATTTCTTTCAAAATTGATATATATCTCTAAAATAACACTTCTGGGTTTTTTTCTTTTCATTTTTTTCCTCAGCCATCTGATTTCTAAACTAATTTTCAGGTTCTGCACTTCACATCTAAGTATGACCCTGAAATATGCGAAAGGCACATTTTGGAAATTTGTTTTTTAATGTTCAGAATCCTTTTGCCATGTAAAATCTTCCTAAGTTAAATATTTTAAGTTTGGACTTTGTGAAGTGCTTGAAATGGGACACATCTGTGAAACTCTTGAGAGTGGTGGCCAGAAACACGGGCGAGGGTGGAAGGTTGTCTTCTTGACAGTGTGACAGACTAAGAGGAGACGTCCTGCATTCTTTGGCCGCTCGCTTATTGTGACTTAACTGCGGCTGGCCTCAATCGAAGGTTACAGTTCATTGTGCTGGAATATCCGAAGGGTAACAATACAAGATCTCTCAACGTAACCTAGCAATATCTGAGTATTTGAGTATTTACGTCATAAACACTGAACAACCAATGATTTTACAGTTCATCAAAAGGAGCTATGAGGGGCGCCTGGGTGGCTCAGTCGGTTGAGCTTCCGACTTTGGCTCAGGTCATGATCTCGCGGTCCGTGAGTTCAAGCCCCGCGTCGGGCTCTGTGCTGACAGCTCAGAGCCTGGAGCCTGCTTCAGATTCTGTGTCTCCCTCTCTCTGACCCTCCCCCGTTCATGCTCTGTCTCTCTCTGTCTCAAAAATAAACAAACGTTAAAAAAAAAAAAATTAAAATAAAAAAAAGGAGCTATGAATATTATTAAAGAAAAGTGTGGTGGAAAAAGAGGACATTTTACTTTGTGCCAAGCATGATTTAAGTGCTTTTCTTCAACTTTTACATTTGAGATTCTAGGACTTGTCTGCATATTTTCCCAACGTGCAGCCTTAGGTTACAATACTGTTTCGTGTTCCTTTCTTCTTTAAAGTCTGTATTAAACATTTTCTGTGCTTGAAAAAATATCAGTACATTAATTCTGCTGCATAGTCTTTTCATGTTACTAGACTAAAGTTTACTGGATTGTCATACCTATTTTTTATGTAACTGGAAACAATATACTTAAAGAGGTAAAAGTCTTAAGATATAGTGTAATACCTTTCTAATTCTTAGCCTTTTCTTTAACAGCTTACCCTTGAAGATAGTTTGAAGCTAAAATTCCTCTCCAGTGGTTTGTCCATTAGGATTTGGCCCCTGTCTTTGAGCGTCCGGGATTTCAGCCTGGGCACCCACAGATAGTCTGTTACCTGTGTCTGCTTCGGCCATTTAAGCTTCTGCTTTAGTTTGCCTCCCCCGCCATCCCAACCATTTTATTAAGATATGATTTATGCATAATAAGATTCATTCATATAAAATGTACTAGTTTATCTTATTTGTTTATTTATTTATTTATTTGAACAAGCAAGCAGGAGAGGGGCAAAGAGAGAGGGAGACACAGAATCTGAAGCAGGCTCCAGGCTCTGAGCTGCCAGCACAGACCCCAGCGTGGGGCTCAAACTCACAAACCTCTAGATCAAGACCTGAGCCAAAGTCAGACACAAAACCAACTGCACCCCTAGGCGTCCCTAGCTTTTCTTTTTAATCTCTACTTTCTGAGCTTCCCCTTTTCTTTCTCCATAACTAATAAGTGAGTAGCTTGCCACAGAAAACGACTTTTCTCTCCAAATGGTAAATGACACTGACCCATTTTATTTCCTAGTGTTTTCCTTCCCGTTGTGTATGTAATGGCATCGTTTGGCATTAGATGTAACTTGAGTTTCAGAAAATACATGTTTGCTTCCATAGCTTTTGTGCTGCAGGCAGCAGTGTGAGACAGTGATGGGTAGTCATGAGAAATTGGCTTTTGGCCATTGTTTTTTGTGTTCCTTATATTGAACTGAGTACTTGGAACAAAGTCTGAAAGATGTTCAGAGAAGAGATTTAAAGTGTTTTTCCCCCATAAATTCACAGATATGTGCAAAATGTCCATTTCTAGCCCTCATCTAGTGGTAAAAACCCAGCAACAATTTAAAACCAGATCCAATGCATAAATCATTAAATAGGCAAATAAACCAAAAGAGAACCTTAAGTAGATTGGAGGGAAGGCAGGAATGGGGAGTTGTTGGTCGAAGGAGAAAAGCTTCCAGTTATAAGATGACCACGTTTTAGGGATCTAATGTACATGGTGGTGATTAGAGCTAATAATACCTTGCTACGTACTTGAAAGTTGATAAGAGAGTAGATTTTAAATGTTCTCATTACAAAAAAGAAATGGTAATTATGTGACGTGATGGAGGTATTAGCTAAGACTTAGTAATCATTTTGCAAAATATGTATCAAATCAAAACATCATATACTTTTAACTTACACATTTCATGTCCATTGTATCTCAGTAAAGCTGGGTGGGGTTAGGTTGGAGAGGATCTTATGACCAAAGAATTAAATGTGAAGATAGAGACAAACTGTTTGTATGGACACTTTAACCCTGTATGAGCTGCTGTGCCTTTTAAGTCTCTCTGCTAGCAGATTCCCATGATCTCATTTCAGAGAAAGCACGGGCTGACTTGACAGGACTGGTAAGTTTTATTGCTGACACATCTTGTCATTAATCAGTGGGAGAGTTCCTTAATATTGGTTAATAGGCACAAAGTAAAAATCGGGTGAATACACACATTTAGGAATAGACCTTCCTCCTCCCTTTGCCCCTATTATCAACTCTATATGTTACAGTCTGACCACACAGTGTTTGGATCCTAAAGGTTTTGAAAGCTCATCATTGAAACTTCTAGTCGGGTAATTTTATTGACATGTCTTGTGCTTAATTGTTCTTTCAGCTACTCCCTTCAGCAAGCTCAAGCTTTTTATACATTCCCATTTCAACAAATTATGGCTGAAGCTCCTGATATGAATGTTATGGACGAACAGCAAATGCCAGCGGAAGTTCCAGAACCAGTGTCTGCTCAGGAACCTGTACAAGGTAGTTTTCATCAGGATAGTTGAGAAAAGTAGCTATTGGATTGGCCAGCTTATGTAAGAAAGGGTTTAATGAAGAATTTTTATTTTATTTTAGTATTTAAAACGTTAACCACTTTTTAAGTATGTGCCAGGCACTGTGATACATTTGGGGGAATAAAAGAACATGGATCCTGCCCTCAAATAGCTCATAATCTAGTAGGAGAAAATAGTAAGTAAACACATGGTTTGCTTTAAGCACACAGTGGTGAAGAGGGGCACAGGATGCTGTGAGAGCGCATAGGGTTGACACTAACTCGGACCGAGGTTCAGAAGCAGCTTCCAAGAGCTCTGGAAGTCAGGGGTGAGGAGACTTTATCCGCATGAAGAATGGGGTGGGGAACATTCCTGGCCTAGGGAATAGCATGGGCAAAAGACAGATGTAAAGAATCATGACAGTTAAAAAGTAGTTATTCTGTGTCTTTGGGAGTCTGGTGTACAGCAAAAAAATAGTGATCAATGAGGCTGGAAAGTGCCTTGTTTCCAAGAAGAATGTTCGAAGAATGTATGTTCTCTCCTGAAGGTGGTAGGGAGCTTTTGAGAGGATGGAAGCAGAGGGTGACTTAAACAAAGTAACATTCTAAAAGTCAGCCTGGGAAAAATTATTATAGAGGATAGAATGGATGGTAGGGAGTAAGGCAGAATTTGGAGGCAAAGAGTGGATTTGAGACTGAATAATCTGAGGATGAAATGAGGAAGACCTGAGGGGATGGAGAGAAGAAGGTAATGGTTTTCTCCAGTGTAGCAGTATCATATGAGAAATGTGTTCAAGAGTTTCATCTTACGATTCCAGAAACACATCTGACTCCACTGCATTGGAGATACCCCTGCCGATGACTCTCCTATTTTTCTGGGCTGGCAGCACTGGGACTTCCCAGCTACAGGCCAGTGGAGGTGGATCCCTTCGCGTAGAGAGTGGCTAAATCAGTGTGGGGTAGAAGAGAGGAAGGACAGGATGCTGGGTTAGGGAACTGCCTAATGGTAGTAGAATGGAGGAGGGGCCTAAGAATTTAAGAGAGATGTTAAACAAGGGTAAGAAAAGCAAACCTTCCTATTGGGTAACTCTAGGTCAGTTGTTCTTGACTGGGCGTGGCCCCCCCCCCCCCCCCCAAGGGACATTGGGCAATATCTGGAGACAACTTTGATTGTCATGATTGGCAGGGTGCTACTGGCATCTATTGAGTAGAGGTCAAGGTTGCTGTTAAACATTCAGTAATATACAGGACAACCCTGTATATTACTTATACAGAGTAGCATTCTACCAAAATCATTCAACCTAAAATGTTAGTAGTGCTGAGATTGAGAAGCTCTGCTTTAGGTCCTAAGACATCCCTGGTCTTGCATATTTTTTCTTTTTTCTTTTCTGTTTTTTGAAGTTTATTCATTTATTTTGAACGTGCAAGAGAGAGCGAGGGAGGGGCAGAGAGAGGGTGAGAGAATTCCAAGCAGGCTCCACACTGTCAGCACAGAGCCCAACTTGGGCCTCAAACTCTCACGAACTGTGAGATCATGACCTGAGCCGAAACCAAGAGTCCGGACACTTAATTGAGCCACCCACGTGCCCCCCTGGTGTTGCCTTTTTTTTTTTTAATTAATTTTTTAACATTTATTTATTTTTGAGAGAGAGCACGAGCCAGAGAGGGGCAGAGAGAGAGAGGGAAACACAGAATCCAAAGCAGGCTCCAGGACTTGAGCTGTTAGCACAAAGCTCCATGTGGGGCTTGAACCCACGAACTGTGAGATCATGACCTGAGCCAAAGTCAGATGCTTAATCAACTGAGCCACCCTGGTGCCCCCCTGGTCTTGCCTTTTGAAGACTACTTTCCAGCCCAGAGATTTCATCTTCAGCATCTCTAAATTCACCTCTTTGGCTGTGTGTGGAACAGAATACACTCATCTCTAAAACAAGCCCACAAGCCATTGGAGGTTTTCTATTGCTGGAAATTATGGGAAAATCGAGTTAAAAGGTTCCCTTCCTCCCTATTTTTTGCTCTATTTATTTTCTCGTTTATTGCGCTGTTTATGTATTTACATTTAGAATTTCTATAAAATAGGACATGAATGCTTTAAATCCCTGGGGAGATCAAGATGACAGGGAAGAGTCCATGGGAAATCAATCTATGATCATTATGTACGTTTCATCCCGAGAACAGCTAGCAGAGGAAGGAGGGCAGGGTATAGGGCCTCGAGAACCCCGTCCTAAGATGAAGGAAGAGGGAGGGTACTGCAGAGGATGGTGAGGCTGGGAGATAGGAGAAGGTAGCAAGGGCGTTGATGGGGTGACTCTACTGGGAAAGCTGCCTGATGTTCTTAAGTTATGTTTTTCTGCATCTACTTCCTTGAAATTACTGTGTTTCAGAGACTCCAAAAGGAAGGAAAAGAAAACCCAGAGCAACGGCACCAAAAAAACCGGTAGAACCCAAAAAGCCTGCTGAGGCCAAAAAATCTGGCAAGTCCACAAAATCAAAAGAAAAGCAAGAAAAAATTACGGACACATTTAAAGTGAAAAGAAAGGTAGACCGTTTTAATGGTGTTTCAGAAGCTGAACTTCTAACCAAGACCCTCCCGGACATTTTGACTTTCAATCTGGACATTGTGATTGTAAGAATTTTTGTCCTCATTTGGTTTTATAAATAGTATTGGTGAATTAAATTAACATAACCTCTGTTCTTGCAAATAGCATTTTGTTGAACCATTTCTAAGAATCCTTTTGGTAGTAAATGGTGTCATTTTGTCACCTTCATAAGGTTGTGGACACATATGGATGTGTTTAAGAGGATGGGCTCCAGAGTACGGCTGTCTGGTTTCAGGTCTTGCCGTGTGGGTATGACCTTGAACAAGCCTTAACCTTCCTAATCACCAAGTTCCCTTATTGGTGAAGCAGGGGTGATAATAGTACCTTCCTCATAGGATTGCAGTTAGGTAAAATAATCCACGTGAATCACTTAGATTGCACATTACGTGTGAGTTCTCTATAAATGATAGTACTGATTTTGAGCTCTGATTTTTGTCAGTAACTGTAAGAAACATCAGCATGCAAACAGCTGTAAATGACGTGGAGTGAGCGGCTTGGTGGGAGTGGAGAAGCAGGCTGTGGCTGGACCTGGGCTCAGTTGATCGGTTGCTCCAGGACCTCTCTCTTTCCAGTCCGGTTGGGTGGAGGTGGGGGCTTGGGGACACGAGGGAGTCACACTGTTTTTTATCTTTAAAATTTATTTTTGTTTTACTTTTTTTTTTTTTTTTTTGCATTGGAGTATAATTGACACACTTCCATTAGTTTCAGGTGTACAACATGGTGATTTAACAAGTTTATTCATTATGCTGTGCTGACGGCAAGCGTAGCCGCCATCCCTCACCATACGCCGTTGCCGTGCCATCGACCCTGGTCCCCGTGCTGTGCCTCCCACTCTCCTTCACCCGTTTTGCCTGTCTCCCCTGCTTCTGGCCACCACCAGTTTGTTCTCTGTATTGATGATCTGTTTCTGCCTTTTTTTTTTTTTTAAACTGGTTTTTCACAACAGCAGCAACACTTTTGATATAAAGGGAATTTTTTTTTCCCTCAAAATGAAATACTTTATTCAGATCAAAAATAGGTACTTGATAAACGGGATTGCCGATGATGCTGGATTAAATTTTTATTTTAATAAATTTAGTTTTGTCCATCACTACTCCACAGAAGCCCTCAGGCGTAAACCCTACTTTTCAAGACTTAAGTGTATAAACATTTTTTGCAGATTGGCATAAACCCGGGACTAATGGCAGCTTACAAAGGGCATCATTACCCTGGACCTGGAAACCATTTTTGTAAGTAGTTCTTGCTTTTATTTTTTTACTTTTAAACTAGATATCTTTTTTTTTTTTTTTTTTTTTTTTT
>NC_064809.1:120855434-120976714 GCF_023721935.1 Panthera uncia
ATTTTTGGGACAGAGAGAGACAGAGCATGAACGGGGGAGGGGCAGAAAGAGAGGGAGACACAGAATCGGAAACAGGCTCCAGGCTCCGAGCCATCAGCCCAGAGCCTGACGCGGGGCTCGAACTCACGGACCGCGAGATCGTGACCTGGCTGAAGTCGGACGCTTAACCAACTGCGCCACCCAGGCGCCCCTAGATATCTTTGTTAATAGTTTGGGGTTTGTTTTTTTTTTTCCTTTTTAGCCAAACTGTGTGGTTTTTTTTGTTTTTAAGTTTATTTATTTTGAGGGGAGGGGGAAGAGCACAAGCAGGGGAGGGGCAGAGAGAGACAGAATCCTAAGCAGGCTCTGTGCTGAGCATTGAGCCCCCAACCAAGGGCTCTACCCCACAAACTGTGAGATCGTGACCTGAGTGGAAATCTAGAGGACGCTCAACCAGCTGAGCCACCCAGACCCCCCAGATACAAACGTGTTTTCTGTGCATGCGTGCGCAAAAATAAAAGGCTTGAAAAAGATATGTCACTGTTCATGTTTTGGTGTAAGAGAACGGAGGGGCAAGAAAAGTAGCACTTTCTCTTTTTTTTTGCTAATTGTTTTAAATGAGTTTTACTACTTTTTAAAATGAATTTTCTTTTTTAGTTGTTACCTACAGTCATAGTAACAATAGTACATCATTGTGCCAGTATAGACAGAACACTGACCTTTCCAGATTTCTGCTGATCTTATTTCCTAGGAGAGATGAAATGCATTGATCGTTGGGAATCAAGCTGTAACAGTTAAGAAATTCTGTGACTAGAGACATTCTGTTTTTCTAATTTTTTTTTAATGTTTATTTATTTTTGAAGGAGAGAGAGACAGAGTGTGAGTGGGGGTGGGGGCAGAGAGAGAGGGAGACACGGAATCTGAAGCAGGCTCCAGGCTCTGAGCTATCAAGCACAGAGCCCGATGCGGGACTCGAACCCACAAACCGCTAGATCATGACCTGAGCCAAAGTCAGACACTCAACTGCCTGAGCCCCATTGTAGGCGCCCCTACTTCGTATCTGTATTAAAGACCCTCATGCTTGTGGAGTGAATTTTAAACCCAATTGTAACTACTATTGTATTGTCTTAATATGTAAGTCGACTTACCTAACACCACCTAATAGAAAAAGGCAGGCAGTAGGCCCTCAGAAAATACTAGTTGGTTATCTAAGAGTTACATTAAAAACATTTAGGGCAGAAGATACAATAATGTGTTTTGGAACTAAGGACATATTGTCTCCATATTTAAAACAATTTCTAAGAGACGTTTGAATTTTTAATTTTTTCCATTTTAAAAGTGTTGGAATGTTCTGGGTCTGTTGGTGTATGTTTGTCTCTTTGAGGTATTCCAGGGGCAAGCAGTGGTATGACTAGTTCCTAGAAAGAAAACCAGTTTTGAAGTCTTCTATACTGACTAGCTGTGTATTCTCAACAGGCATTTACCTTGACTGCCCTGGGAAGAGGAGATAAAAATAGTAATTAATATTTCATAAGATCATTATGATTAAATGAGATAATCCATGCAAAGGGTTTATTAACACCTAGTGATTGCTTGATATGGTATTTGACCTATAATTTCCTAAATATCCTATATGTTTTATTTTTTTTTTTTAATTTCAGGATAAATGTAGACTACCATAGTGATTCATGGGACAAAAACCTTTGACCTACATGCAAATAAACTGAACTCTCTTTCACAGGGAAGTGTCTGTTTATGTCAGGCCTGAGTGAGGTCCAACTGAACCATATGGATGATCACACTTTACCAGGAAAGTATGGTATTGGATTTACCAATATGGTGGAAAGGACAACACCAGGCAGCAAAGATCTATCCAGGTAATTTATTTTTATAGGTTGGAACCTGACCATGCTGGTGTCTCATATACTCTAGGAACGCTCTATGTATCTAGTGCAAGCTGAGCTTAACAAGTATACGAATTGATGTTGTATTGAAAGCTCTCTGAATTCAGCATATTATAAATATTACCGTACTTATATTTTGACTACTTTTTAATTCAATTTTAGTAAAGAATTCCGTGAAGGAGGACGTATTCTAGTGCAGAAATTACAGAAATATCAGCCACGAATAGCAGTGTTTAATGGAAAATGTAAGATTTACTTTTAAATTTTGTCTTTTTTCTTTGCTAACATTATGGACAACGTAAATATGTTTGTATTTCATTTTAGGTATTTATGAAATTTTTAGTAAAGAAGTTTTTGGAGTTAAGGTTAAAAACTTAGAATTTGGACTTCAACCCCATAAGATCCCAGACACAGAAACTGTAAGTCCTTAAAATTATATTTGTATATCAGCTAAATATGAATTTTTTTCTAGCTAGTTTTCCTTTTGTATTTGTCCTATCCATGGTAACTTGTGCCACGAAAACAAAGCACTGGATTTTGTTGAGTAATAGTTTTCTATCAACTCAAACTAATAGCTGCAGATTAATTCAGATACTGCTATTAAAGAAAGAAACATTTGTCAGAGAAAATGTCTTATGTTATTTGGCTAAAATATTGAGAGGAACTGGCTAACATACTACATTCAAAATATATTTAATGGCATATTCTTACCAAATTTAAGTAGATTAGCCCTTACTCGGTATGAAACAAACATATAAATACAGACATGCTCCCAGTTAGTAGCACTGCTCAGTGCCCCCTGTTTGTATATCTTAGCCCAGTGTCGTTGTGGAGCCATCTAAATAGTGTGCAGCCCGGTTGCAGACAGACATCCAGACAACCTGCTTGGCCCTTGGTGTATTTACTGTCTTATACATAAAGGCATCACGAAGTAACAGTGGTTTTCAAACTCTGTTATTTCTGTATCGCTTCTGCAGACACTTACTTAGTTCAGATTTTGCTTCTTAAATCTAGTTTTAAGTTTTGTTTACAACTTAAAAAAAAATGTTTTTTAATGTTTCTTAATTTTTGAGAGAGAGAATGATCAGGGGAGGAGCAGAGAGATAGGGAGACAGAATCAGAAGCAGGCTCCAGGCTCTGAGCTGTCAGCACAGAGCCCAATGCGGGGCTCGAACTCACAAGCCGCAAGACCATGACCTGAGCTGAAGCCGGACGCCCAACCGACTGAGCCACCCAGGCTCCCCTTGTTTACAACTTTTTGAAAAACAACATACAAACACACATGTGTTATAGACAACATTTTATTTATTTTTGTTTTTTCTTTTTATTCTTTTATGTTTGTTTATTTTTGAGAGAGAGAGAGAGCCAGAGGGCAGCCGGGGGACGGGCAGAGAGAGAGGGAGACACAGAATCCAAAGCAGGCTCCAGGCTCTGAGCTGTCAGCACAGAGCCCAACGCGGGGCTGGAACCCACAAGCGGAGCCGAAGTCAGACGCTTAACCGACTAAAGCACCAGCCGCCCCTTTTTTTGTTTTTTGTTTTAATAAGTTTTTATTTATTTATTTTTGAGAGAGAGAGGGAACAAGTGGGGGAGGGGCAGAGGGGAAGGAAGATAGAGGATCTGAAGCGGCCTCCCTGCAGACAGCCGAGAACCTGATGCAGGGCTCGAACCCACAAACCGTGAGATCATGACCTGAGCCGAAGGCAGCTGCTCAACCAACTGAGCCACTCAGGCACCCTGACAACATTTGAAACGATGGAGGAGCCAGTGTGTCAACAGGTTTTTGTGGAGGCCTCAGAATAAAGTTTCTGCCACCTCCGTACTTTTGCACTTTTCCTTTTCAGATTTCTTCTGTCTTTAACTTGTTACAAATATGTCACTGACAGAGTAGGTGGTAGCCCTGGTCTTTGTTTAAACCAAGGCCTACGCTTACCTACTTTAGTAAAATTGTACAGGTGAGTTCATTGCTTCCTATAGATTACCTCATTATTGTCCCTTAAGAGCCAAATGAGGCTCAGGTACATCTCTTGGGTATTTGTGCCCGTAATAGGGTAGTACTAACTGAATTTGAATCCTATCATGATAGGTAATTTTAGCTCTGATATTGAGCTGAGAGTATTTTTACCTTTTAAAATATGTTCTTTATCATGAGATTTTAACAGTTGTTGATGTTAGTGACTCTTCTTTGAAACAAAAAAAGACTTTCAAATTTCTGGATCATTTTAATTGAAGAATATCTTAGGATTCGAAAAAGTGCTACTACACAACCTGGCAGCATTTGCACCTACATATGTTTGTGAGTCAGGAGTTTCTAAATGCCTTCTACGCAAAAGAAAATGAATAATTTGCTTTCTATAATGTTATGGAGGCCAATATAAAAAAAAGTGCAAGAAATTGCAACTGGAAATTCCATAAACTGACAGCCTCACTCTTTGATATACATGTGATATATATTGTTATATATTTAGTATTCTATGAAGAACAATTTGTCACCATTATCCAAAATCATAAATGCAAATGTCTTTCTGCTGGGCATTGCACTTCTAGGAATTTATCCAAGAGATACACTCACACATATTCAAAATGAAATATGTACAAGCTTTTTCACTACACCTTATAATAATAAAAGACTGGAAACAACCTAAATGCCCACAGCTGGGTCTTGGTTAAATAAGTATGCAAGTACTACACAGCTGCAAAAAAAGAAAGGCTAGGGGCACCTGGGTGGCTGAGTCAGTTGGGTGTCCAACTTCAGCTCAGGTCATGATCTCATAGTTTGTGAGTTTGAGCCCCGTGTCGGGCTCTGTGCTAACAGCTTGGAGTCTGGAGCCTGCTTTGGATTCTGTATCTCCCTCTCTGCCCCTCCCCCTGCTCATGCACTCGCTCGCTCGCTCGCTCGCTCTCTCTCAAAAATAAATAAAACATTAAAAAAAAAAAAACAAAGTCTTTTTACTCTGCTCTAGATATCTGATACAGAATTGTCTCTGAATACATTGTTGAGTAAAAAAGCAAGGTGTAGAACAGGGAATAGAGAACATGTTATCATTTGTGTGTTTTTTAAAAAGGGTGAGGGAGAGTACATATATTAGAGACGTTTGATTCTATATTCACAGAATACCTCTGGAACCAGCAACTTTGATTGCCTCTGGGAAGAGAACTGGGTGGACAGAGACAGAATTGGGGGGGAATACTTTTCCATTGTATACTTCTTTTGTGCCTTTAGAATTGTGAACCATATGTTCACTGTTAAAAAGACAAGACTGTTAATTGGTAAATGAACATGGGGGGAAAGCCTCATTATTTTGATTTCTTGACTTTGCAATAAGTAAATTTTACAAATTTTAACTCAAGAGACAAAACTACTGTTACTGATTTTATATATATTAATATGTGATAGGCATCATAATTAATCCCCCCAAAGATAAATTTTTAAATCTCAATGTGAGTGGACTCAATAGATTTGTAACATTTATGTACCTGTAAAATTTTACGATTTTAGCTCTGCTATGTTATGCCATCATCCAGTGCGAGATGTGCTCAGTTTCCTCGAGCCCAGGACAAAGTTCATTACTACATTAAGCTGAAAGACTTACGAGATCAGTTGAAAGGCATCGAACGAAATACAGACGTTCAAGAGGTGCAATATACATTTGATCTACAGCTGGCCCAAGGTATGTTTCCATTTTCGCCCTGTTTTTGGGTGTCATGGATATATACACTACTGAATGCACGCACATTGTGAGTTTAAAAGCAAGAGAAAGAACAGTTACATCGTCAGCCAGAGTGTTCTGACAACGGATGTTAGTCACTGTTAAAATCTCCTTTTACCAAAGTTACCCATCTGTCGTGGGTGCTCCTACAGATGTCGAAGATAGAAGAAGCAACATAGCCTACCGGAAATTAAATCTGATAGGCTTTTACAGTTCCGATGAGTTAATTTAATAAATGTTATAAAGAGTTTAAAAGATGGCAACAAAAGATAGATCTCAGCACACTTGAACATTCACGAAAAAGATTTGTTCATGAGGATTTCTGAATGAAGCTGTTTTCAGAAACGTTGTACAAAAACAGCTGTAAATCCCTTTTATCCTCTCCACAGAGGATGCAAAGAAGATGGCTGTTAAGGAAGAAAAATACGATCCAGGTTATGAAGCAGCGTATGGCGGTGCTTATACTGAAAATTCGTGCAATAGTGACCCTTGCAGCTTCTCTTCCAATGGGCTAAGTATGTTCCTCCGTACGTGTCTGTCTTTCTCTCTTCCTCTCTTTCTTTCTTGCTCACGCGCACTAGCAAGGGAGGAGCAGAAGGAGAAGGAGAACGAATCTCAAGCAGGTTCTATACCCAGTGCAGAGCCTACAGCAGGATTCGATCTCACGACCCTGGGATCCTGACCTGAGCTGAAATCAAGAGTCGAATGCTCAACCGACTGAGCCACCCAGGAACCCCTGTTTGTTTCTTTCAAACACTTGGTTTTGTCAGGACTGGGGAAATGCACTTTAGTTTTTAAAAGAGAATGAATTATTGAAGTGTGGGAATGGTACTATGAAAATCTTTTTAGTGACAGTGAAATGTGATGGTTATCTGAGGTTTCACCACGTAGGTGTTAGCAGCTCATTTTCATTAAGTCATTACGTCATTCTAATCACATTCCCTCCCTGAATGACCATTAAGGGTTTCTTAGTCCTGTATCTGCCAAGAGAACAGAAATTTATTATTGTATTCAAGAAGCTTGCTGTTTTAACGGCAGTCCTCCTCCGCTGGACTGCTAACATCTCTTGATGAATCGTGTAAAGGTTTTTAGATAGAATGAACTAACCTTCTTCTCCCCACCCTGGCAGCTGACAGTGGAGAATCAACTTTCAATGACATTCCAAATGGGCAGTGGATGACCCAGTCGTTTACAGACCAGATTCCTTCCTTTAATAATCACTGCGGGACTCAAGAACAGGAAGAAGGAAACCATGCTTAAGACTGGTGTTTCTCAGCTCTACCTAAATGCTGCAGTTTTAATGCAGTAGTCAAGAAGGGGCTAACTGAAGCATTTTATTAGTATTTTATTCTGGTGATATAATCATATTATGGTTGTGTGGTAGAATCAACTGTATGAACCTGAGTAAGCTTGGAAGAAAAAAGCACGGTTTTTTGTGTATGAGTTTTTGTATTTGAATTAGCCACCATTCCAGCTTTTTATAAAGTATATTTCATTATGAAGAAATTGATTTTCTTTTGGGAGTCACTTTTAATCTGTAATTTTAAAATGTAACTGTCTGCATATTTATACTTGATTATGAACTGTGCATAAACCCAGATATACCATTATTCCTTTTATGCCTAAGAAGGGCATGCTAATAATAATTAGCACCGGTCAAGAGGCAGATGTGTTGAATTCTATATGTGAAGCTAACCCCCAGGGGAGTCCCATGTGGTGCTGTCTAGTGGTGTTTGACAGGCTCCCTGAGGCATACTCACCCTCATACCCCTTGGCCTCACCAGCAGGGAGGGTTTGGGAGAGTTGCTCAGCCGTAGAAATGTCAAGTGTGGCCTAACCCAGCCTTCTCTGACAGGGCGCTGAGCCCTGCCTTTGGCCTCCTCACCCCTGCGTGTTAATCCTCTAGTATAGGCAGAAACTGCCCTGCTGGAATGGTAAATTCCAGAGAATGCAGTAGACCTTTTAAAGTTTGTTATTTCTTCTGTGTTTTACTTGAGAGACAGACATTTGATAGGGAAGGAACTGAATTTTTCTTACGGTATCTAGCACCTCCTTGGCTTTAAGGGCGTAACATGGAAAGTGGTGAGAAATGAACTCAGGCTGAGCAACAAGAAGCTGGGGTGTTTGATAATCTTATTTAAACTGGTGCTTTATGTACGTGAGATGTATTAAAATAACAGAATTTTTCTTGCTATGTGAATCTAATAAGCTGTCACTTAAAAAATTTTCTCTGCGTCATTGCTGTCTGTTACTGTGGACTTAAGTGAGCCTCGTGGCAGGGTTAGTTTGAAGTAACGTACTTGTGTGATTTTCTAATGCCTTTTCCATGGTGCTACAGATAGTCCAGACTACTAGGCCTGGTGGATAGTAAAGCTGGGTATTCAGAAATGCCATTTGCAATTAACTCCTGGTCACTTCTGAATATCCTGATTTCGTACATACCCAGGGAGCATGCTGTTTTTCAATATGAAAATATTTATGAGGTGTTTTTTTTTCCTAAGAGATTATATGACTTGTTCTTCTCTATATGATAAGAGAAACAAATTCTTGTGAATCTTAACATACTTTTTAGCTGTGGCTATGATGGATTTTATATTTCTTTTAGTCTAGGTCAAGCTGTGTAAAAGTCATTCATGTTATTTAACTCATGTACTGTACTGCTGTTTACATGGATGTTTCATGCGGGTGCTTTGAAGTGCCTTGCATCAGGGATTAGGAACAATTGAATTATTTTTTCATGGGACTATGTAAAGCATGGAAGTAGGAATTGCTTTGGTATATAATGATTGTAGCTTTACAATAGATTTTTTTTTTTAATCTGACTGGAGAAAATACCCTTAAAATTATAATGGACCCTCGTTAGAGAATGGGTTTGAGGATTTTCCAAGCATACAACAATGGTGTTTTTCATTACATTTGACAGATGAGTAGTAAACGTTGATATATCCCCTATGTGACAATATGAGACTTTTTCATTAAATAATATTGGAAAGGTTTTTAAATTCATTTGGAAGTCTGATGGTTTTTACAATAAAAATACCAAGAATGATCATCCTAAGTTGCAGGTTTTTCTGCGGCAGAAGTGACTGGTATTCTTTCCCCCTTTAGGCCTCAGATCCGTCTACCTTGTGTTATGTTTAAGGTATTGAATAATATATGTACTGCAAATCATTTAAAAATCTGCATATCTTTTATTTTTACATACATTCATGTTTTAAATGTAGTTTGTTGTTTTACAAAAGACAAGACTGGCAACCTGTGAAAAAATACCTATGTGTGAAAAACACATTGAGAAATTTTAAAAACTTGTGGGTACAGGTTGTCATTGAGAGTTAAGCAAATTGACTGCTGAAACCTAGGTGGGTTTATTTCCTTCCAACAATATATCTCACTCACATCATCTTGATTTCCATAATTACCACTTACATTTAAGGAATCAGTACCTACATAATCCAGGGTACTATTTGCCCACGGTAGTCTTTGTGTTTTACATTGTGGATCATTTGTACCAAAGGTACTGTTCATAAAGAACAATGATATAGTAGGGCTATAAATGGACAATTCCACATTTTTATACAGGGAATATATAAAATGTCGTTACATCAGCTGCTGTGGTGATTGAGTTTAAATATCCCTGCGGGGTCAGGAACAAACCAGCTTTCCCATAAGTCGTTGTGAACACTAGGGAAGTCCCAGGGTTTATGTCTTCCATTCCAGTGGAGTAATTTTGCTTCCTGCAGAAAATGCTCCGAATATCTGGTATCTGGATTCCAGCCTTCATTGTATTCAGAAGAAAATAATAGGCTTGTTAGAAAGTAAACTTTCTATATTGAATGAGTACAAGTTCATTATTTTAAAAATTAAGCAAATCAAAGAGTATACATGGAAGAATTTACCACCTCCCCTAAATCTCCAAAATAACCACTGTTAGAGTTTCTCATGAAATCCTCCTACAAATATTCTACCTGTATGCCAGTGTGTGTGTGTGTGTGTGTGTGTGTGTGTAATATAGCACACGTGGAGTTACTGAATTGTTTTTAAATGTTCATTTTTGAGAGAGAGAGAGGGAGGGAGACAGAATCCAAAGCAGGCTCCGTGCTGTCAGCACAGAACTTAATGCGGAACTCGAACCCACGGACTGTGAGAGCATGACCTGAGCCAAAATCGAGAGTCAGATGTTTAACCGACTGAGCCACGCGGTCGCCCCAAAGTTACTGAATTATTTTTAATGGCTACATGGAATGCATATATAATCATTTATTTAGTGAGTTCCTTATTAAGGACATTTAGGTTGTTTCTGTCCCCTCACTAACATAAGCAGTGGCACAGTGAACAGGCTCCTGTGCAGGTTTGTGTGTGTCTACAGATGCATTTGTGGGGTAAAGTCTTGTAGATGGACTTGCTAGACTGAAGGGCGCATATGCCTTTACATTCTGATAAGAGGTTGCCAGATTGTTCCCAAAAGAACTTGGATCAGTTTCCCTCCCACATAGAGTTTATAGGAGTTCTTGTTTCTCTGCATTTTCCCTCCTTAGTGTGTACGACATCTTCCTGTAACAGTCGTGTTTTTACCTTATGAAGCGTGACAATAATCACTTTTTAACACAAAACTATCTCCATTTGAATATTATTCCACTCATAAGGAGTCACCTAGGGTGTGTTTATCCCAAAATTGCCAGAGTATTTTTAGAACCTCTCTTCCAGAAGTACTTTAAGATCTTGAGAACGTGATTTTTTTTAATATCCTCTATGATGTTAAATTTTCTTCCTATGAAAGGAATTTGACATGTTTTAAAAAATCCATTAAGGAAAGAGAAGGTGGTGAATAGCTGGAGTTGTGTTATTCTAGCTTAACATACGATACAAGAAAAAGAAAAATAAAAATCCGTCTTCCGTTCTTCATAAACGTAGCTGTGAAGGCAGTTACAGAAGAGAAGCTGGGTGTTTCAGGCTATGGTTATGTAACTGGAATAATTACCAACTTCCAGAGAATCTATACAAAGGAAATGTTCATTTGGGAAGAAGCACCTTAATTTTTTTTTTTTTAATGTTTATTTTTGAGAGAAAAAAACACAAGTGGGGGCGGGACAGAGAGAAGGAGACACTGAATCTGAAGCAGGATCCAGGCTCCGAGCTGTCAGCGCAGAGTCCAACACGGGGCTCGAACTCACAAACTGGGAGATCATGACCTGAGCCAAAGTCGGACGCTTAACCAACCGAGCCACCCAGGCGCCTCTATTTTTTTTAATGTTTATTTGTTGTAAGAGAGAACACAAGCAGGGGAGGGGCAGAGAGAGAGGGAGAGGGGGAATCTCAAGCAGACTCTGCTTTCAGCACGGAGCCCCACACAAGGGCTCAATCCCGTGAACCATGAGATCATGACCTGAGGTGATAAGCTGGATGCTTAACTGACTGAGCCGCCCAGGCACCCCGGGAGGAAGCAACTTAGAGTCTCCACTGAGTGAGACATCATCTCTCTGCTCCATGATTGGAGGATTCTATATGGGCTTGCAGTTTGCTTTAGCTAAATACGTTTCATAAATTTTTTATGTCTTAAGCCTACCAGCTTAGACCCAGACTTAATACCCATTAGTGTTACATTACTTCCTGCTTCCAAAACACTCTAAAGCCAAATCATTTTTCAAATGATTTCTGTGTAGATTTACTTTGCAGACTTCCCGGATTCCAAAACCTTCCGCACAGATGTAGTCTCTGTTCTACAAAGAGAAATGACTTCTTTCTCTTGGGAAGATTCTGCCCCTCCCTACTTACCAGCTAGATATTTCATGAAATGTGATTGAGTCTCTGTTCCAAGATCATAGAATGCTCTAACCTTATCCATTTAAGCTCCGCATAGCTGTTCCTACACATTTTTTGTAGACCTGCAACTTTGATAAGCTTTTCTGCACATTGATTACATGGAAATGTTGATATTTGACCTAATAGGGAACCTAACATTATAAATCAAATCAGATGGGACACTAGAATCCTTAACTTGCCTGTGTTGCTCCTGTGTGCATACAGAAAATCGAGGAGGATTCTGGTAGTAAGGCAGAAGCAAATCTACACAGAATCCTTAAAAGGAGACCGGAGCCCAGCTTCAATGGCTTTATGTGTCCTTTCTTTTAAAAGGGAGAGTAAGGGACATATATACCACCTTGCAGATTGTTCTGAGAATTAGAAATAATATTCACCTTTATCACCAGAACCTAGCCCATTTCTTGACAATGTAGAAGGTACTTAGTAAATACACATCCATAATCTATTGTCTCCAATTCTAAAATAATCTTCAAATGTCTGAAAACAAAAGGATTTTTAACTTTTTTGATAGCAAAACCTAGATCCCACTCAGGGTATTGCATAACATAAATATATGCATTACATTTTTGAAATTCAAAACCTTTCCAATTTCTAAACAGGTCTGGCCCAGTGCTTTTGGCTAAGGGATTGTGGCCGTGTGTTTGAATGTATGTGACTGTCTTCTGGGCCAAGCTGTGTTCTAAGCAAATTTACACGTATTTAGGTAATTTATTCCTTACAGAAACTTTATAAGGTTCTATTAGCTTCAGTTTACAAATGCAGAAACTAAGGCATAGAAGGGTTGAACAATTTGCCCAACATGGGTAATAGCAGAACTGGAATTCCAGTCCATACCCAAGAGTCTGCATGCTTGTGGTGAAGAGTGAATGCAAGACATGGTACACAATCAGGAAGCAACTTCTTTTTAAAAGATAAGCCTCCGGGGCGCCTGGGTGGCTCAGTCGGTTAAGCGGCCGACTTCGGCTTGGGTCATGATCTCACGGTCCGTGAGTTCGAGCCCCGCGTCGGGCTCTGTGCTGACGGCTCAGAGCCTGGAGCCTGTTTCGGATTCTGTGTCTCCCTCTCTCTGACCCTCCCCCGTTCATGCTCTGTCTCTCTCTGTCTCAAAAATAAATAAACGTTAAAAAATAAATAAATAAATAAATAAATTTTAAAAGATAAGCCTCCACCTATCTAAACTCCTCACAAAACACGGCGTTAATTTGTTCGGTTTTGCCCACTGCAGGCTACTGCAAGAGGCAATAAAGGCGAAGTGGAAAAGTTTTGACAGTAAAGGCTTGTTGTAAGAGTAGCTAATGTTTATCGAGCACCTACCATATGCTAAGCGTGAGTCTAATTCTTTTCTAGAAACACATTCCTAGAAACACACCTCTCAGGAAGGCCAGTTTTGTCAGCTGCATTTGTAGACTGAGCAGCGGAGGTTAAATAATGTGTCCAAGATCACCTCCAACATCACCCGGAGGACTGCATTTCAGGAAGCTGGTGTTATATGTAGCACACTCTCCTCGCCTTGTGCTCACAGGTCTAGAACATGCACATTTGTGTTGTCTTCCTAAAATACTTACCCAGGTGCCGTATGTGCCACAGGGGGTTGATGGTGGAGTATTTCCCATGAAACACGATCAGCATCGGGGAGGTGGCCACCCCTCCTCCCAGGGAGCTGCTGTAGAGATTTTCCCTAAGAAATGGAACAGAAACGCACCATTTGGCCTGGAGCCCCACAGACTCCTATAAAGTAGAATCTACTAATTTTGAAAGATGTGAGACCATCTCTCGCTGTATAATAAGACTATGGTTTTTCACTTGCCCCCAGCTTTTTATTTTGAAAATTGTCAGACAACACAGAATTGTAAGAAGGGTACCATGAATCCCATACCATCCACCTAGATTGACAGCGTAGCATTTTACCATTTTCGTTTTTATCCTTTTTTAATGGCAAATACTGAAGATCAAATTCTGATCCTACATTATTTAGAGTAACTTTACTCACAAATTCAAAGTTACGGTGGTATTGAAAATATCCAGATAGAAAAGACGAACAGGAAATACAGTGAGATGATAATTGCGGTTGTGTTAGAGGGGTTTTTCCCCCCATATTTTAAAACTTGGATGATGAAAAACGATACATTTTTAAAAACTCAACTTCCAAAACCAAAGTTGAGTTTATAAAATAATTCTTTTTAAGTTTATTTATTTTGAGAGACAGAGTACGAGTGGGGGAGGGGCAGAGAGAGGGGGAATCTCAAGCAGGTCCACTCTCAGCACGGAGCCTGACGTGGGGCTCGAACTCACAAAACTGTAAGATCATGACCTTTGCTGAAATCAAGAGTTGGATGCCCAACCGAGTGAGCCACCCAGGCACCCCAGAGTTTATAAAAATAATTCTTCAAAACAAATTATGTAGGAAGAAACTCAACTGAGAAATGGTTTTCAGTGGAAAAGGTTCACTAGGATTCTGGGAGAAGACTTAAAGTCACATTACTAATTCATTAGAAAAAATGTTTGTATAATGAGATTGTGCAGGATCTCGGTTCCACTGACATACCGTTTGGGGACAGATTTTCATCTGCTGTCCCCATTCTTTCTCACCCATGCCTCTGTAAGAAAATCTGACCTAAGATGTCTATGAAATATTTCTAACCCCTGAGATATGCACAGACAATTAATTACGCAATTTTGTCCCCAAGCAAGGAAAATGGTAGAAGGGTTTACACCTACTCCACATTTTTTTGCATCCATTTCTCCAGTTGTTTGGTGATACGTTGGTGCTTCCATTCCGTCATGTTGGCGACAATCACGCCGGGATTGAAAGAGCACGTGCTGGGGCTTATGCCGAGGTCTTTTATGGTCTTCTTCCTATAGTCCAGATAGCCCATGTACGTATTCTGTAAAGGAACAGGATATGCCTTTGACCAACACATCTTTTGTTTCTGGAAAACGGTCATTTTCTTGAAACCACCGGGCAGCGTTTCTGGATTTCCTCCTGTGTCGCAAGCCATTTCCTAATGTCCTTTGCTGTTTTTCGTGTTTCCTCAACCTCGAAAGGCTGAGTGCCCCCTAGTCTCCTTGCCTGCACCTGTTCCTGTCTCTACTACGAGCTCCCCAGACAGCCTCATCTGGTCTCGTGGCCCAAAATACTATCTGTGCAGCCAGCCTTGACCTCTCCTCTGGATTCCCAAAGCCTGCTACATCCGTTGGCAGATACTGCGTCTCCTTCTGGATGCTTAACAAGGCAGCTCTACTTACATCCAAAAACTGATCCTGATCCTGGCCGGAACTCGCCTCCCCACAACCCGCCTACCTCAGTTACCGGCAACACTATTCTTCCAGTTACTTGGGCAAAAAACCCAGGGTCATTACGTCCTCCGTGGCTCCTTCACACTCACTTTGCATCCAAATCTGTCAGCAAGTCCCGTTTGTCTCCTCTTCCAAAATATATCCATAAGCCAACCACTGCCTATGCCGCAGCCTTCCCGGTCTGGGCCGTAATCCCCACTCACAGGACGTCCGCGAGCCCCTCCTACACTGCTCCTGCTTCCACCCTTTTCAACTTCACTCTGTCTCTATGTTATTCATCTGCTCAAAGCCTCTCCAGTGGCTTTCCGCCTCAGTAAAAGCCAGAATTCCTAAGATGTGTTGCCGTGCCCTAGGCCATCTGCCCCCAGCGCCATGACCTTTCTAGCCTATTCTCACGGTTCCCTCTGCCACCCTGACCTCCTTGCTCCTGCAATAAAAGAAAGACGCACTCCTGCTTCAGGACCTTTGCACTTGCTGTTACCTCTTCTTGGAATGCTTTCCCCCTAAATATCTGCTGAGCTAATCCCCTCACTTCTTTTACGTGCAGGCTCAGCGACACCATGTCAGGGGAGCCTTCCCTGATCACCCAATTTAAAATACAACCCAACCTGCATCCTGATCCTCTGTTAAATATTTTGTTTACTGTCTTTTCCCACTAACACGTAAACTTCACAAAGGCAGGCGTTTCAGTTTTGTTTACTGTACTGCTGGTACCTAAAACAGTGCCGGCACCATGGTAAGCACATGGGTGGTTGTGGCGTGGCTGTGATATGAGGCAGGACGTTACTGTTGCCACCCACACAGGCTGTCACAATCCACCTCAAGCTCAGTGCGATGCCCAAGCGCAACACGGAAATCATGGACACGCTCGAGCAGTTTCCATGTGCCAGCCTCTGTTCTAGGAACTTTGCACACATTACCTCGTTAATCGCACAGTCACTTTACACGTATTAACTAATTTAATTCTCACCATAACTCTACGAGGGAAGTACTGTTATTACCTCTGACAATTGAGGGAGAACAACACGGCCACGCACTTGCCCAGGGCTACAAACCTACTAAGGGGTGGAGTGAACCTGTTGACTAAGGTCCTAGGCCTCACAGTATGTCACACCTCTACTGTCACACGTCTAAAATGATGTCCTGGAACTTTGTTTAAAGAACAGCATTTGATTCTTAATAACACCTTGTATTTTAAAGCCATCCTTTTAGTTTCAGTATTACAGACAGGTTCGACTTCCCTCATTTCCAGCAGGGTAAGTTGCTCTTTACCCTTGAGCAAAATCAGTATTTTCCTCTGTTGAAAGGAAAACACAAAAAAAGCAATGATCAAAACTCTGACAACAGAACCAAAAGTCCAGGGACTGTCTTACAGGAAACCCCATCTCGGACAGGGGTGGTTGCAGCCACTTAGGTAACACCTGTCACTTCTGGAGCATTACTGCAGGCTGGAGCTCTGGCATCGGGTGATTTCATCACAGCTCACAAAAACCAAATGAAACAGGTACCGTTGTTGCCATGTGTCAGACAAGCAGAGAAGGACTTGCAGGGCTAACTTGCCCCAGAGTCGGTACACACGGAGCTGGGGCCGAATGGACAGCCCGGGCCCTGTGCTGCGCTCCAAGGTTAGATGATTGTGCGCTGTGGGGAAGGGAAGGGAAGGGAACAGCAGAGCGAAGCCAGGACCTCCACGCCAGCGAGCCCACCTGCAGCCCCACAAATCTGTTCATGTCCTGAGCGGAGGGCAGATCGCAGTCATCCGAAAAAGCTGCCGCGTGGCCCAGGGCCAAAGTGGTGTCATAGAGTTCCTGGATGTCACCTGAATTCAGAAAACACCAGTGGCTTAAATATTATAGCATTTGGTTTTGAGCTAGATAGAGCCTTAGATTGCCCAACAGTCCCTGATTTTGCTATGGAGGAAAAGTATGTGATCTCAATTTCGAGTGGCCTGGCGATTTACTTAATAACATAGTTTGTCTCAATTCAGAAGGCCACTTGATGATAAGCTCAGATCGGCACTGGCGAAATGTCTTTACTTCCGTTGCCATGTAGAGACCACACCAGTGCTTAGCTTATTTGCATGTGAGAGAGAGAGAGAGAAAGAGAGAGCAACACTTAGACACCAAAACGTAGCTCACTTTTAAGAATGTCACCAGGGATGGGGGAGGGGAAGGAAAAAAAAAAAAAAGAGGTTAGAGTGGGAGAGAGCCAAAGCATAAGAGACTGTTAAAAACTGAGAACAAACTGAGGGTTGATGGGGGGTGGGAGGGAGGGTAGGGTGGGTTATGGGTATTGAGGAGGGCACCTTTTGGGATGAGCACTGGGTGTTGTATGGAAACCAATTTGACAGTAAATTTCATCTAATAAATAAATAAATAAATAAATAAAAAAGAATGTCACCAGGGAGACTTTATTCCTCTACATTTTAGGGATGCAGAGAAAGGAAAGGCTACTGAGCTATTTATTACCGACTTCAACAGTCAGAGAGTGGCTCTCAGTCAACTGGACTGTCCAGGGAAGTGAGTTATCAACCCCCGTTTTTAAAACATCCCCAAATTTATAACAATACTGTTCTCCCATCTTGAATACGCAGTCACAGTCGCTGGGCATCTAGCTACTTGGAAACTGAAGGAGATAGATGGTTATTCTACTCATCGGCTGCTCCTTTTCCGAGTGTTCTTGGCAGTCGGTGTGTATACCTTGTACGATTACGTCATCGTCCAAATAGATGACTTTCTCATGTTGATGGATAAGCAGAGGGAGATAAAAGCGGACAAAGTTCAGCTGTTAAAACAACAGAAAAAAAAGTGATGGTGGGGAAGAGGCATATGGCTCAATGTCTTCTAGTGCTCTTATGGGGGTGGCTTTGACCATGGCCTCAGTTTTGCTCCAGGTGTGGAGCAAAATAAAACAGTCCGTAAAGATGCCTCGCTGCAGCTTCCTAGTTCCAAGTTATCCGGGCCCCGGGCTGCAGCTGATGCTGGCCCATCAGTGCCCTTCTAGACCCAAACCCTCACCTGCTGAGACTGTGACATGACTTGGGTCTCCGTGAGCCACTGTCGTGGGAGTCACGGAGGCTTCCTGGTCAATCTTTTAGGACACAAAGTGCCTGCCCTCCTCTATACTAGTAATTTGATTACCGTCAACTAAATCAGCCTTACACACACACACACACACACACACACACACACATACACACACACACACAGGACACAGGGGCACAGGGGCATCATCCCAACCACGAGCTCAACCTCTTAGCTCCCTGGACCAGAAAAAAGTCAGACAAGCACGAGCTGAGGGTGAGAGTCATATGGTTTCATTAGCCATAACACTATCGAACCCAAAGTTCTAGCTCAGCTCACACTCTGATAATAAATATAAGGAACTGGGGAAAGATAACGTCATTAGAGGGCATAGAATTCAGTACATTTTCAAGGACGGATGTAACAAGCATATGCAGAAAGCAGCTGCATTTTCCGTGAAGCTGCCATCAATACTACTCTTCATGAAAGAGAGTCCCTTTAGTAAGAACTCTTGCAGTAAAATACCTTAAGATTCCCAATTCTAGGGAAGAAAAGTGGTGTCTCCTGAAAATATTACCTTAGTTGGTACTATGAGGTATATCATCTATCACGCTGCTGGTTTTCCTTAGCTGCCGGGATACTTGGGCTAAATTCAACGTCCAATTACAGCACACATAACACGCTGTCGGCTGGGAATACTTTTCCTGGCCTCACTATTTGGCCCCTACCCCCAACCTCTACAGGCCTATTCACACACAGAAATACATCCTACGTTTTCTTATGCTTCGTTTCTGCTTGAATAGCTTCATTTTATTTATGTGAACCACCTTAAATCCTTCCGGAGCAGGTGACTTATAAATTATAAATAAGCAGACCTTGGTGGAGACCTGACACTGCTTCAAAAATATTCTGTCTGCATCCCAGTGGCCAGTGCGCCCCACTGAGCAAGGGTCTCACCGAAGACTGTCCCCAGCACGTGCGCGATTCCTACTCACAGGCTGGAGCAATTCTGGCCTTGATGAGTCCGGTCTGACCTTCCCCTTGAGGACTATCGGGTTGAATTCCACGATTTTAAAGTTTATTTCTCTTAGTTTAGAATGTTCAATCCATTTTCTAAAGAGATGACAACAAACAAACAAAAACAAACAAAAAACACCTCTAGCATATACACCTCCAACCTTTTGCCTCAATTTCCCTATTGCCTCAGAGTTGATCTGTGGCCTCTTTCGAAAGTTACAAATAAAATGTGTATAACCTTAGTAGAGTTTAGTCTATAAAACCTTCTGATTTTTTTTCCCCCATCTGGTCTGGCTTCCGATCTTTCCTCTCTTTTTTCTTTAATTCACGTAACTCTGCAAAGGAAATGAAGCGAAACAGTAATAACCAAATAGCTCCCCAGATCCACATAATCTCCACAGGAAACCGGGAGAACAAAATGTGTCCCTTCTTTCTTACAAAGCATCTGCGGATCCTGGTCCCTGTTTGCCACGGGGTTACCAGATTTTGTCAACTGATGAAGCTGGATCTCCTACCCGCCTTCTTCCTCTGCTATTTCCACTCCAAGGATGATCTGAAGTGATCCTGGCCTCTGTCTCTGTCTCTCCATGTTCCCCACCTTTCCTCGCTTCCCGCCTTCCCCTCCTCCCTCCCCCCGACCCTCTCCCCTCAGGTCTGCTCAGTCGCACACGGTCTGCGACTATCTTTTATCCAATTCATGATACAATTCTTGGCAGAAATCATCTCAAAACAATTGTTAACGACTAAAGCCACACATGGTAACATCTGTTGTTGCTCAAAAGTTGACAAATCAATCCTCGGAACAAAATTTAGATCTGCAAAATTTGAACCATAAAAAGCAGCCATTCACACAATGTTATATGTCAATTATATTTCCAATCCGGAGATGGGGAGAAGTCATGTCAATAAGAAAAAGATAGACAACCCTACTGAAAAACTGGCAAGAGACTTGAACGCGCAAATCTAAGTAGCCAAGAAATGTGTGAAAAAAAGTGCTGGGCGGTAGGGGGACCCTGGGTGGCTAAGTCAGTGAAGCATCTGACTAGGCTCAGGTAATGATCACGCAGTTTGTGGGTTCAAGCCTCCTGTCAGGCTCTGTGCTGACAGCTGAGAGCCTGGAATCTGCTTCAGATTCTGTGTGTCTCTCTCTCTCTGCCCCTCCCCTGCTTGTGCTCTCTCTCTGTCAAAAATAAACGTTTAAAAAAGAACATTTAAAATTTTTTTTAAAAAGTGCTCAATCTCATTTAAAATGAAGGAATCTCAAGTTAAACCATGATGAGATAGCCCTGGACACCTATCAGGATGGCAAAGTTAAAAAGACTGACCACACTGGGGTGGCTGTGTGGCTTGGTTGGTTAACCGTCCAACTCTTTTTTTTTTTTTTTTAATGTTTATTTATTTTTGAGAGAAAGAGAGATAGAATGTGAGCGGGGGAGGGGCAGAGACAGATGGAGACACAGAATCCGAAGCAGGCTCCAGGCTCTGAGCTGTCAGCACAGAGCCCGACGCAGGGCTCGAACTCACAGACCCTGAGATCGTGACCTGAGCTGAAGTCGGACCCTCAACCGACTGAGCCACCCAGGTGCCCCAACTCTTTTTTTTTTAATGCTTATTTATTTTTGAGAGAGCACGAGGCATGGGGCAGGGGCGGGGTGCAGAGAGAGAGGGAGACACAGAACCCAAAGCAGGCTTCAGGCTCTGAGCTGTCCGCACAGAGTCCAGCACAGGGCTCGAACTCACAAGCCGTGAGATCGTAAACTTAGATGAGGTCAGACGCTTAACTGAGCCACCCAGGCACCTCAAGTGTCTGATTCTTGATTTCGGATCAGGTCATGATGTGGCCTGACAGTAGGGAGCCTGCTTGGGAATCTGTGTCTCCCTCTCTCTCTGCCCCTCCCCCGCTCACAATCTCTCTCTTTCTCTCAAAGAAAAGAAATAAACATTAAAAAAAAAAAAAAAAAAAACCTGACCATACCACATTGGGTGGTGGTTGTTACATGGGTATGTTTACTTTGTGATGACTCACTAAACTGCACGCAGAATTTATGCAATTTTCTGTTTTTGTATTATACTTCACTGAAAAGAAAGTTTTGTTTTGTTTTGAATAATTTAAAACGGTCTAGTGGACTCGACAACCAAGAGCTGGGAAACAGTCCCTGCTCAGATGTCATCAAGCCCTAGGGCCGATGCCCTTCTGTTCGAGCACAAACCCTTGCTCAAACCATATGACACAAGCCACCCTTTGGGGCTTGGTTATCTGCTTTTCATACCCATAGATAATTACAGGGCTGTTAACAGCAGGCTAAGTGAACAATCTGCAAAATAAATGAGAAGAAGAGTGAGAAATGAGACAGAAAATCTAGAACGTGTACATAAGCCCTCAAAACCCACAGGAGCCAAAGACCATTTAGATTAGGAGTGAGTGTCAGCCACATCTCAGTATCTCCTAATGGTGCCAAGACCTAAAAATCGCATTGTAAAAGTCATGCATAAATAATATCTTCAGGGGCCTGCCTGGCATGGTCGGAAGAGCATGTGACTCTTGATCTTGGGGTCATGAGTTCAAGCCCCATGTTGGGTGAAGAGGTTACTAAAAATAAATAAACTTAAAAAATAAATACATTCTCCTTCTGAATAATGGAAATAACACTAGAAATACCTTGAACTTCCCGTCATCACTGCTCTCCCTAAGCCATCCATCCTCCCCAGAGACAGTCACTGCTGGCAGATGGAGATCTTTCGGGTCTTTTTCTTTGCAGAAACACATATATGTACATGTACACATTTATGGTTTGGTTTTTTTTTTAAGATTTTGTTTTTAAGTAATCTCTACACCCAACATGGGGCTCAAAATCACAACCCCGAGATCAAGAGTCACGTGCTCTACTGACTGAGCTAGCCCGGTGCCCTTGGTTTTTTGATTCTTAAAAAAAAAAAATTATTTATTTATTTATTTATTTATTTATTTATTTATTTATTACTTTTTGAGACAGAGAGAGAGCATGAGCAGGAGAGGGACAGATAGAGGGGAACAGAAGACCTGAAGTGGGCTCTGTGCTGACAGCAGCCAGCCTGATGCAGGGCTTGAACCCACAAACTGTGAGATCATGACCTGAGCCGAAGTCAGGTGCTCGATCGACTGAGCCACCCAGGCACCCCCAGTTTTTTTATTGTTTTTTTTTTTTTTTTTTTTTACGTTTATTTATTTTTGAGACAGAGAGAGACAGAGCATGAACGGGGAGGGGCCGAGAGAGAGGGAGACACAGAATCGGAAGCAGGCTCCAGGCTCTGAGCCATCAGCCCAGAGCCCGATGCTGGGCTCGAAGTCACGGACCGTGAGATCGTGACCTGAGCTGAAGTCGGACGCTCAACCGACTGAGCCACCCGGGCGCCCCATTTTTATTGTTTAAAGCTACAAGGTGAATGTTCATGGCCCCCTCCCCCCAAATTCATTTGTTGAAACCTAATCCCCAGTGTGATGGCATTTGGAGGTGTGGCCTTCAGAAGGTGATTAGGTCATGAGCGTGGAGCCTTCAGGAATGGGATGAGTGCCCTCATAAAAGAGACCCCAGTGAACGCCTCTAGCCCTCCCACCACGGGGCACACAGCAAAGACGCAGCCCTCCATGAACCAGGAAGCAGGCCCTTCCCAGGCGTGGAATCAGCTGATGCCTAGAGCTTGGGCTTCACAGCCACCAGAACCGTGAGAAATACTTTTCTGTTTTCACAAGCCACCCGGTCTGTGGCATTCTATTACAGCAGCCCGGATGGCTTAAGACATTCATAAAATGGTTCACACTATATGAGACGTAGTGAAACTTTCATCTTCACGTAACAGCATGTCCCGAGGATCTTCTTTGTCAGTATACACACATTGCCTTCTTTTTGCCAATTTACGAAGCGTACATTATTTAAAAAATTTTTCTTAATGTTTATTTATTTTTGACAGGGAGAGAGCACGAGTGGGGGAGGGGCAGAGAGAGAGGGAGACACAGAATCCGAAGCAGGCTCCGGGCTCTGAGCTGTCAGCACAGAGCCCGACTCGGGGCTGGAACTCACAGACTGCGAGATCATGACCTGAGCCGAAGTCGGAAGCTCAACTGACTGAGCCACCCAGGCGCCCCGAAGTATACATTATTTAAACAAGGAATAAGTGTGTCTATTTTCCTGCACTGGATATTGTTGTCCTGTTAATTTTTACCATCTTGATGAGTGAAAAATTATGTCACTGTTGTTTTAATCTGCATTTCCCTATTAGTAACACAGAATACTTTTTCATGTTTGTTGACCATTTGTATTTTTTCTTCCGTGACTTGTCTGTATTGTATGTGCATTTTACTACCTGATGCTTATATGTTTAAAAGTTTTTTGTAAGAATTCTTTATATTCTTTGGATAGTAATCCTTTGTCTGTAATACAAGTTGAAAATGTTTTGTGTAATTTATTGTGTGATTAATTTCACTTACAGTGTTTTTCATCATTAAAAAATTTTTAAATGTTATGCAGCCAAATCCGTCCATTTTTTTCCTTGTGATTTGTGGGCTCACAGAGTCACTTTCCATAGCAAAATTATATAATTATCCTGCTTTTTTATAGTAATTTAAAATTTGATTTTCTGTTTATTTCTTCTAACTCCGTTTCCAACTTACTTTGTAGTGTGTTGTGTGATAGGAAAGAGATCACTTTGCAGTTCAAAAGTTATAATTAGTGATCATTCTGGGTCATATTAAAATGATACTATATTAATATCCTCCCAGGTTAAGAAAGCAGAAACTGTTAATTTTTTGTTTTGTTTTGTTTTTTTCAGAGACAGAGTGCGTGCACACGCACGCGTGTGGGGGAAGGGCGGAGGGGGAGGGAGAGGATCTCAAGCAGGCTCCATGCCCAGTGCTGAGCCCAACAGAGGGCTCCATCTCACAACCATGAGATCATGACCTGAACCAAAATCAGGAGTTGGACACTTAACCGACTGAGACACCCAGGTGCCCCCCATCTTTTTTTTTTTTTTTAATTTTAGAGAGAGAGTGAGGCAGAGGAGAAGGGCAGAAGAAGAGAGAGAGAATCAAAGCAGGCTCCACACTCAATGCAGAGCCCAACACAACCTTGGGATCACGACCTGAGCCCAAATCAAGAGTTGGACACTCAACGGACTGAGCCACCCAGGCACCCCAAGATAAACCATTTTAGAAAGACTTCCGGGGCGCCTGGGTGGCTCAGTTGGTTAAGCATTGGACTCTTGACTTCAGCTCAGATCATGATCTCACGGTTTGTGAGATCGAGTCCCATGTTGGGCTCTGTGCTGACAATGTGGAGCCTGCTTGGGATTTTCTCTTCTCCTCTCTCTCTGCCTCTCTGCTCCTGCTCTCGTGCATGTGCTCTCTCTGGAAACAAATAAATATTTAAAAAATAGAGAGAGATTTACACACAGCCTGCTTAAGGCTTGTAGTTCTTTAGGTCATTAGCCAATTCACTTCAGCAGAGTGATGCAATGCCCAACCAGATTAATGAGGCTTTGCTGGAAACTTCCTTAGCTATACCACACATTCATCAGGTCACCCAGTAAACCTCAGGTCATACCCTCATTAATTCAAATGACATTCATCAAGCCCAAAACAGAAGGAAATGCATTTAAGGAAAGATAAGGAAGATGAAGAGAAAGTTGAAAACTCCAAAGTCTATAGTACACAAATTACCGGATTCGAGACAGAGTGTTCCGGAGTCCAACGACATAGAACAGAATGTTGGCATCGGTGTTGCTGTAGATGCTATTGATGGCAGCCATGGCAGCACCCATTCTCCCTGCAGCAGCACAAATCACCACAGGAATCTCATCCTCCATTTCCTCAGGAGCCTCAGAGTCATCGTCTGGAAACATCACAACCACTGTCTTAGAACATGAAGGAAATTCATAGTAGAACCAGTTCAAATTGTCTTCCACACTCCTGGGGGAAGACGGCATAGTGTGGAAGAGACTGCCAACCATTCTCCAACATCCAGTCTCTTCTTCTTTCAGAAATAGAACATGGGGTGGGGCGGGGGGAAGAAATACAACATTGGCGTTTTCATTTTAGCTGGCATCTAGCCAACCACTAAGAACAGATTTCTGAGACTCCCTAGCAAGTGTGCATGATCAAGTTATGGCCAACGGAAGGTTAGTGCAAGTATGTGTGTGATTACTGGGTTTGCCTTTGAAAGCAACGTGCTACCCTCCCCTTCCCCTGTCCCCATTCCCATTGGCTGGAATGTAGATATGATGACAGAAGTTAGGGCAGCCATCTTGGACCACTAGTTGGAAGCTACCTGTGGAGGACACCAAAACCCGTAACACAGAAGGAACCTTGATCTGGACGACCGTGGAAAGGGCACATCATTGTGTGGAATGACACACATTCTTTCACTTGAGAGAGAAAATGAACTTCTATTTTGCTTCAGTCACTATGATTTTGGAGCTCTTTTACAGAAGCCAGTCGGACATATATACACACATTTGAAAAATATGTGAAGAACTGGAAAGTCTCATTTGATCTGACAGTTCTCAACTCCTTCCTAAATTGGAATGTTTTCCTGCAATGCTGCTGTAAAAGCTAACTGCTTGTGATCTTCCTTCTCCTCTCCGCCCTCTAGTCAAGTCTCTCAAAAGTCCACAGCAAGAGAAAGGTGGTAAATGAAAGAGCATGACTAATGCACAAGATGAATAATTGATTGTTCTTTTGAGCTGCGGCTGTGATGTAAAATACCAGTGTCGTAACATCTTATTTTGGCATTGCAATACAATTTTCCGGTATGAAAGATAATAATAATCAGTATGAAGAGTGGCCACTCTCAGATGCCCTTCTGGTTTTTACTTAAAGCTCTCTTGACAGGTAAGTACCACTCAGATGCGGGGCAGTTCTAGCTGATATTTAATCCAACAAATATATGAACTAACCACCAGGTACTGTGCTTTATGTAGCTTAAGAAACATTGAAGGGCCTCTCCCTTCTCCTACCTCTCTTCCCCAGGCTGGCCACCACATCTGAAATGTCCACCACGAGAATAATTCTGTTTTCACAGTATACTTACTGGCACAAGAGAATGCTCATAATACAACATTAAGGGGGAAAAGAATACAAAATTTCTCTCTAGTATTTGATACACAAAATCACCACAGGAATCTCCTCTGGTGTATGATCCCAATGGGATATACACATACATACATATTTTCAAATGGATCTACATCTGTTTATGGAATTATGAGTGATTTCAATTTCCTTATTTGCATTTCTTATATTTTCAAAATTCTCTAAAGCAACCATGGATACTTTTTTTTTTAATGTTTGTTTATTTTTGAGAGAGAGAGAGCACAAGCAGGGGAGGGGCAGAGAGAGACAGGGAGACACAGATCTGAAGCAGGCTCCAGGCTCTGGGCTGTCAGCACAGAGCCGGCTGCAGGGTTCGAACCCACAAACTATGAGATCATGACCTGAGCTGAAGTCGGACCCTTAACCGACTGAGCCACCCAGATGCCCCAACCATGGTTACTTTTATAAACAAAAAGGAAAATATTTCTTAAGGGATTATTCCTTTTGGACTCAACTGTCATTTTGGGGAGGTTCCCTAATCATGCGGTATGTTGCCTGCAGGCAGTGAAGTGAACTGCCCCAAATGCAAATTTGACTCTATTGCTTCACTGCTCACCATTCTCCAGTGGCTCCTGTACGGTAGAGCCACCTTCCCTTGCCTGGCACACAGGTGCCTCATGATCCAGCCCCTACTCACTTCCTTAGCCTCGACTCCTTCTACTCCAGCGATACCAAAATACTGAACACTGCACCGGGTGGTCCCTTTGCTCAGTGCCTTTGCACATAGTGTTCCAGATGCCCAGAATGCTCTTTCCATCCTTTCCTGCATGGCTAACTTTTACCCATTCATTCCAAATGCAGTGTAGACATCAGAACCTCTGGGAAGACTTTAATAGCTCCTTACACGGCGCTCACTTTGTCCGTGTTTGTGGGTGGACTGACCAGCTGCCTTGCAATTTATGTGGTTGCATACTTTATCTTTCTCTCCTATGAGGGCCGAGACAGTATCTCGTTCATCTCTGTCTATTCATTTGCTGCTAGCACAGTGCCTGGAACATAGTAGATTCTCAACACATTTTGGAGGGAGGGATGAATGGATGGGTGAATTTTTTAAATACCTCTATTTAAACATTTGCCACACTGCACAGAAAGAATCTATTCATGTGTCTGTCTCCTTCACTAGACTGTGAACTCATTATATTTTCCCTGCTGAGTCTGGCACCTAGGAGGCACTTAATAAAAGCTTGCTGGACTGAACTGAACTGATGTGTCGATCGTACAGAACAGGGCCCTGGAGGAATGATTCCCGGACTACTCCTAGGGGCAAAGAGAGAGAGAAGGGCTGAAAAGCTGGGGGCAGAACCAGGCTCTCAGGAAATAGGCAGAATGAGGGAGGAGGAAGGTGTCCCCATGAAAGAGGGCCACCCAAGAGATCAAACAGCAAGTCTGCAGACACGTCACGCTGCCATGCTTCTTAGGAGACTCTGCCGGTCAGAGGAGCTGGGAAGCGAACCTAAGCCAGAAACACCACTCTTTGCCAAGAAGTCTTCCCTGGACAGAGTATGGATGAAAACACACTGGAGAAAGATTGGGAAAGATTTATCCACTGTAAAGTCTACACCAATGTGGCATCCTTGCAGCTTCTCTGGGAATCACCCACTGTGCCAATTGGTACCTATGCCAACTCACCCAAAGGTCTGGCTTTGTGAAGCCACTTGGTGAAACTTCTTGGTGCCCATACGATCTCTAGAAAACATCATGTTGATGGCGGTATGGAATGAAAATGTATTATGTTGCATTAGTCCGTTCCCACAAGCGCTCTTACCAGACCATGCCCATTTCTAGAAAAAGTGAAATGTCTGCTCTCCCCGTGCCAAATCTCTGAATCCCATTTCAAATTAGGATTGGTTTTAGCCAAGCATATAAACTTGCCTCACCTCAAATGGGCCAGGAGTGAATCACCAGCTAATCACACAAAAATTATCAGGAGATTAGACTGAATGTCATTATCAGAATACACAAGGGGCTCCTGGGTGGCTCAGTCTATTAAGCGTCTGACTTCGGCACAGGTCATGATCTCACATCTCGTGAATTTGAGCCCCGCATCCGTCTCTGTGCTGACGGCTCGGAGCCTGGAGCCTGCTTCAGATTTGGTGTCTCCCTCTCTCTCTGCCCCTCCCAAATTCATGTTCTGTCTTTCAAAAATGAATAGATAAACAAAAAAAAATTAACTAAAAAAATTACAATTTTAAAAATAAATGTAAAAGAAAAAAAAGGGGGGGGGTGCAAAGTCAGTCGGTTAAGCCTCCGACTTCGGCTCAGGTCACGATCCCAGGGTTTGTGAGTTTGGGCCCCGTGTCGGGCTCTGTGCTGACAGCTCAGAGCCTGGAGCCTGCTTTGGATTCTGTGTCTCCCTCTCTTTCTCCCCCTCCCCCACTTGTGCTCTGTCTCTCAAAAATAAATAAATGTAAGAAAAAAAAATTAAAAAAAAAAGAACACACAAAATGGCACCATGCCTTTCTTCAGCAAATGATTTCATAGGGTTTCTGGACATTACCTTATAACACCAATTCTTTGAATTACTATTTTTGAAAATATAAAAATTAATATGGAATAGGCAAAGCACCAAGGATTTTTCGGGACAGTGAAACTGCTCTGTATTCCATAATGGTAGGTTAATGTCCTTATACATTTCTCACAACCCAAGGACAACATCAAGAGTGAACCCTAATGTAAACTGTGGACATTGGGTGATAATGTAGGTTCAACAGTTGTAACTAATGTACCATCTGGTGGGGGATGTTAATAGTGGGGGGAAGCTGTGTACCTTCCACTCAATTTTGCTATGAACCTAAAACTGCTCTTAAAAAAGTCTATTAAAAATATTGATATGCATTTCTTGAAAAAATTCCAGCCCCAAATTCCAGTAAGTCCTGGTGATTTTCTGCAGACCTCTTTACCCCCATTCCAAAGGTAGATCTCTGTCACCCGTGCGGTGTGCGCCTCTCAAATCCTTCTTTGTGTTGTCCCAAAAGGAAATATACCACCTACACGTGTTATTTTAAAATCAAAATGAAATCATACTTTTCATGGTTTTCTACAACTTTTTTTTTTTCCACTTAACGTATCACGGACGTCTTTCCATCTCAACATTATACTCTTTTGAATGTTATTTCATAACACTGATTCTTTTTAACAGTGAATGGGTTAAAGATGTGATCGTGAACCCATTGATGTGTTCCAAATACTTTGTTTATCAGTATATGGTTGATTAATAGGCCAGGATGTGCATTTCCTTACACTTGTTTTAACAGCTGCTATGAAAGCTACTTGTTTCTCTCTGTGGAGAGAAGAAATGTGTTGGTTTATGGGCAGGGAGCGAAGCGTGAGGACTCAAGAACTTGAAGTTCAGACAACTTTTGACTTCGTAGGGCTTCCTTTCTCTATTGAGGCATAATTTAGCTATCGTTAGGACTGAATTGTGTAAATCTGTATGTGGAAGCCCTAAACTCCAGTACCTTGGGATGTGACTGCATTTGAGGACAGAGCCTATAAGGAGCAATTAAGTGAAACTGAGGCCATCAGGGTGGGGCCTTAATCCAGTATGACTGGTGTCCTTATAGGAAGAGGCAGAGACGCCAGAGATGGGAACACACAGAAAAAGCCATCCGAGGACGGGAGGAGAAGGCAGCTGACCGTGAGCCTGGAAAAGAAGCCTTGGAAGAAACCAACGCTGCCAGAGCCTGGATCCTGGACCTCCAGCCTCCAGATCTGTGAGAAATCAAACTTCTTTTCTGTAAGCCATCTAGTCTGGGGTATTTTCTTTGTTTATATCTTAAAAAAGTTTTTTCTAACGTTTATTCATTGTTGAGAGACAGAGAGAGACAGCGTGAGCAGGGGAGGGGCAGAAAGAAAGGGAGACACAGAATCCAAAGCAGGCTCCAAGCTCTGAGCTGTCAGCACAGAGCCTGATTCAGGGCTTGAACCCATGAACCGTGAGATCATGACCTGAGCAGAAGTTGGAAGCTTAACCAACTGAGCCACCCAGGCACCCCATAGTCTGTGGTATTTTCTTATGGCAGCCCAGGCTGACTAATACAGATTTCTTAAAATTTGCAAATATTGGGAATTTCTTAACATTTCCTGTTTTAGGTATACAGTTCCATGATTTTTAGTAAATTGATAGAGTTGCACAACCATTACCACAGTGCCACTTTGGACCATTTCCAGGGGTGCCTGGCTGCCTCAGTTGGTGGGGTGTCCAACTCTTGATTTTGGCTCAGGTCATGATCCCAGGATTGTGGGACTGAGCCCAGAGTCAGGCTCCATGCTGGATGTGGAGGCTGCTTGGGATTCTCTCTCTCTCTCTCTCTCCTTCTCTCTCTCTCTCTCTCTCACCTTCTCTCTCTCTCTCTCCTTCTCTCTCTCTCTCTCTCTTCCTCCCCTCCCCCCCAACTCTTCCCCTTGCCTGCTTGCACTCTCTCTCTCTCAAATAAAAAAAAAATATTCATTTCCCTGAAAAGTTTCCTTAAGCTGGGTTATAGTCAATCCACTCCAGCTCTCAGCCCCTGGCAACCACTGATCTCTTTTCTGTCTCTATAGATTCACCTTTTCTAGAAACTTCTCTAAATGGAGTCATAGAATATGTGGGCTTTCAGGTCTGACTTCTTTAATTTAGCATAATCTTTGAGAGTTTCATCCACATCCAACTTCTGGAGCAGGCATTAGTAGTTTGTTGCTTCTTATTGTTGAAAAGCACTCCATTGTGTGGATATACTACATTTTATCTAATCTCTGATTGATTTACATGTGGATTGTTTCCAGTGGGGCTACAAAGAATGATGCCCTGGGCAAATCTGTATGCACATCTTTATGTGGAAATCATTCTCTTTCCGGATGCTCCTTATGTTTATTTAAACCAGATTTTATGTGTTTTTAACTGTTTTTCTTTTTAGTATATTTATTTATTTTTGAGAGGGGAAGAGGGGCAGAGAGAGAGAGAGAGAGAGAGAGAGAGAGAGACTGAGAGAGAACCCCAAGCAGGCTCCACACTATCAGCACAGAGCTTGACCAGGGCTCTATCCTGTGAACTGTGAGATCACGACCCAAGCAGAAATCAAGAATCAAATGCTTAATGGACTGAGCCACCCAGGCTCCCCTTAACTGTTTTTCTTAAATGAATTTTTAAATTAAAATAAGTCAGCTTTGTGAGAGTAGGACATTGTTTTTCTCACTGTTGTGGGTCCAGTGTCTAAAGCCTCTGGTTTAAAAAAAAAAAAAGTATGAAATGAATGTATATAATGCACCAAAATATTAACTATATTTGTCTTTGGCTGATATAGCTACAGGTAATATCTTTCTCTTCTGTATTTTCCATAAATGTATTTGCGAGACTATATAAAACTACAATTATTTAAAATTATTTAAAAATAGGGGTGCCTGGATGTTTCAGTCAAAGGTTTGTGCGACTCTTGATCTCAGGGTTGCAAGTTGGAGCCCCACATTGGGGGTAGAGATTACTTAAAAATAAAATCTTTATAAATAAAGAAACCATTTAAAAATATAATACACAGACTACAGTACTTCTTAATTTCTGTGAAGGATGACTCTGTGTGTTTAGAGGTTGTGAAGGTGGCATCTCAAGCAACCCACCCCTCAGGAGGGAAATCGGGGTCCTGAGCACAGCTGGAAGAGGACATAGGGTCAATGCAGGATCTTTTCTCAGCTGCGGGTTCTGAGGCTATTGGTGCCGCAGTGGGAATGAACCAGTGGGGAGAAGGGACAGAAGGTGACGTGCATAACCAGCATTATTGGGAGCCTCCAAGGATGGACACAGAGCCAGTCGCCCGAAGCGTGGCCTGAGAACCGAGCGTCAACATCAACTGGGAGCGGATCACAAATGCGTGCAATCCTCAGGCCCCACCCCAAATCTACTGACTCAAAATTTCTCGGGATGGGTCCGAGTATCGTGTTTTAACAAACCCTAACTGTGATTCTTCTATGTGCTGAAGTTTGAGTAGCACCGATCATTGTAGAACATCATTGAAAAGTCGGCCTTGGGTGGATATTCTCACCAGCAGGTCCTTGGGAGCTGACCAGATGGTTGCCTGTCTCTGACCCAGCTACTGAGAGGAAGCAAAGGAACGCATTTAAATCACATTCCTAGGCATCCCATCTTGATGGGTTATATGCTTATTTACCTGCTCCATTCTTTTTTTTTTAATTATTGTAGTAAAAAACACTTAAGATTAATCATCTTAAGCATTTTTTAAATGCACAGTTGGTGTATTAAATACATTCACATTGTCGTACTACTGTCACCACGGCCCCATCCCCATAATTCTTGTCAAACTTACAAAACTTTTACAAACTCACACAACTGCAGCTTCTACCCGTTAAACAAGAACTCCGCATCCCCGCGCCCCCCGCCCCTGGCAACCATCATCATACTTTCTGTCTGGGTGACTGTGACTATCAAAGTCCCTCATACAAGAGGAATCGTACAGTGTACTTGTCTTTCGGGGCCCAGCTTGTTTCACTCAGCATACCTGTTTCGTTCCTGAGCACAGTCCCCTTATGAACTTTCTTATACAGAATTCCGCAGAGGGTCACAATCAGAAGGAACAGCAACACCTGATTGACTGAAATAAAACCAGAAACACATTCAGGTGTAATCTCTCAAGCTGAAATTGCGGGAAAGTTTAGAATGGTCATATGAGCAGATGCCTTTCCTAACGAACATCCCAGCAGTGGTCTGGGACCTTTCTTTCAGCAGATGGCATGTCAGGGTTAACCTGGGATGCTGTTGCAGCTCAAGGGTACAGAGATGTAGTTTAAGGAGGATGGGGGGCTACTCCCAGGCAGCCTGATGGCAGAGGCTACGACCTTAATGCCGACATGAGGCTGCCTCTGGAGCCAATTTCTGTGCATGAACATTTGGTTTCAATGAACAGCCAACATTTATATAAAGCTTACGATGAGCCAGTACTTACTACAAGTACGTGTTCTCAGTTCACTCGAACACTGGTCAAGGATGACATACAACAAATTCTTGCCCTGAGTAAGAGGACGGAAGGTCCAAATATCTCTTCCAGTTCTAAGCATCCGGGACCATCTGTTCCACTTACCCTTGGCAACGACTGAGAAATAGAGTGATAAAGGACAGTGCTTTCCTGAGTACAGAGCACATACCACTGATTGTACATGAGATGGTTTAGGAGGTTTGTGACCATGGCATTAAGTAACATTAAGTCACAGCATGAGAAGTTAGTTTTAATTTCACGTGCAGGCAGGTAACAAAAGCTACCCAGAAGTGAGTAACATTGTTCTAACCATACATATGTGTATAATCGTCTTCTTTTTAAGATAGGAGATAGCTTATTCTATTAGCAATAAGGATATGCACTTTCCTTTTTTACAATTTTTAATGTTTTTGTTTATTTTTGAGAAAGAGAGACAGAGTACTAGTAGGGGAGGGGCAGAGAGAGAGAGAGACACAGAGTCCAAAGCAGGCTCCAGGCTCTGAGCTGTCAGCACAGAGCCCGACATGGGGCTCGAACTTGCAAACCATGAGATTATGACCGAAGCCAAAGTTGGATGCTTAACCCACTGAGCCACCCAGACGCCCCAGGATATACACTTTCTATTATAAAGTACACATAAATTTTAAATGAGTCAATTTAAGGAAACAGTTAAGTCATGCGTAGGACAGAAGAAACACAGATGATGAAAAATTGAGAAGGTGGTACATTGCTATACATAGAGCACAATCACCTGAAGTTTGGAAAATGTTGGTTAGGAAAGGGCCAGGATTTCAAGTCAGGCTCAAATCTTGTTTCTGCCACCTCTTAGCTGTGTGGCCTTAGACAGGTTACTGAATCTCTCTGAGCCTCAGTTTGCTCATCTGCTCAATGAGGATTGTAATTGTAGTAATAATCGTTGTCTCACATGCGGGTTTTGAGAGTTAACAAAGGCAATGTAGGCCTAATAAAGACTTTATAATTGTTATGTATTATCATTTACTATTTTTTTAAGTTTATTTATTTTTGAGAGAGAGAGAAAGCACAAGTGAGGGAGGGCAGAGAGAGAGGGAGAGAGAGAATCCCAAGCAGGCTCCGTACTGTCAGCGCAGAGCCCAATGAGGGGCTCGAACTCATGAACCATGAGATCATGACCTAACCCCAAATCAAGAGTCGGACACTTAACGGACTGAGCCACCCAGGCACCCCTATCATTTACTGCTTTTACGCATCGTGATATTTACATTTATTGTCCTCATACTGATCTCTTTTCTGGCCCCTGGGCCTTTGTCTTCCCTCTTGTAGAAGGAAGGAGTTAGTCTTCACAGATGTCTTCCAGAGCTACATTCTGAGGCCCAATGATTCTACTGTGCTTACATCCAGCTTCTCTCTGCCTTTCTGGACTGTGAGATTCAGCCAGAGAAACTAGATACGAGACCCAGTTTAAAACAAAACTATAGAGAAATAGCAGATAAGGAAGAAAGTCCTACAGTTTATCAATACGTGTGATAAATATTCATCTGCCACAGCCAGTTGGGGAGGCAACTCAAAGTCTTCTATCACCTGACTCTTTTTTAGTATATGTATGCCCTATGCAATATTTTGCATATACTTAGACCAAAATATTATTCACAGTTAATCTGAACTTCAAATCTAACTGCATATCTTGTCTTTTCATCTGCTTGTTCAGGCAGCTCTACCCTGAGGCTGACTGTCACACGATTAGGTTACTACGCTTCATCCCAGGTTCACAAACTACTAGACCTAAAATCAAGGACAAATTCACATTTTGATGGAGTCTGAAGATTATATAATTTAAGGTGACTCTTAAGAATAGGAACACAAGGGGCACCTGGCTGGCTCAGTCAGTGGAACATGAACTCTTGATGTGGGGGTTGTGAGTTTGGGCCCCATGTTAGGTGTAGAGATTACTTACATGAATCAATCAATCGATATTAAGAATAGGAACACAAAATTACAAGTGCTAAAATTAGATAGGAGCATGAATATTTATTTAAAGTGAGAAAATAAATTCTATTTGTTAAGTTTTATAGAAATGTTTGCCCCTTCTCATGATGAATCCACCTGTGGACAAAATACTTAACAACTTTCCACAGGAATCATCCTGAAATGATGATGCCAAGGACTCTGCCTGTGGGAAAACCATCCGTGAAAACAAAGATCTCAAAAATAAGACAGTTCAAGACTCAGCATCAAAACAGTCCTTTAAGTGGCACCTCGGTGGCTCAGTCAGTTAGCCGTCTGACTTCGGCTCAGGTCATGATCTCACAGTTCATGGGTTTGAGCCCGGCGTCAGGCTCTGTGCTGACAGCTCAGAGCCTGAAGCCTGTCTCGGATTCTGTGTCTCCCTCTCTCTCTGCCGTTCCCCTTCTCACGCTCTGTCTTTATCTCTCAAAAATAAATAAACATTAAAAAATTAAAAAAACCAGTCCTTTAAAATATCTATTTTTAATAATCATGATTGTCAAAAGTGTAATCTTACTTTTTCGTAACAAAGCCATGTGTGTTCACGCAGACGAAAGCTGTGACCTGTGGATTAAAGAATAAAAATTTTTGTAGAACAGAATCAACCCCAAAGTCATCATACAATTACTAAGGACCGTGTCTTTGAGTATCTGATATGTGGCAAATTGGGCAATCATTCCTTACCGTTCTGAATCTAGAACTTTGGAAAAAAGTATCTCTTAGATGTATAGGTCAGCCCTTCAAATGAATTTCTCTGGCTGTACGAACAGTCCAAAGGGCCCCCAATAGATAATCTTGCATATTTTCAGCTATCATAATTTCATTCCTTTGATAAGGAAATTTTCACATCTTCAGGGATCCCTTGTGGAAACAGAACTATACCTTACACTAAATTCAATCATGCATTCCATGAGTATTTATTGAGATCCTACTAATAGCCCAGCACTGTGCTATGTACTGAGGATGTACCAATGAACAAATCAGTCCCAGTCCCTTCCATCATGGGACTTTAAATCCTGTGGGGAAAACAGATACTAAAATGTAACAAATAAAATAGATTATGGTAAGAGATATGAAGGAAACAACAGAAGTTCTGGGACACGGATCAGTAGAGGTGAGGAGTGTGTCAGGAAAAGAAATAAAGAAAAGCCTCATTGAGAAGATGCTCTTCCAAGAAGAGCAGGAGCCCATTGAGAGAAGGCAGAAGGAAAGAGCAAAGTGCAAAGGAAAGGAAACAGCAGGTGTGAAGGCCCAGTGGCTAAAAAGAGCTCTGGGTATTCTAAGTACTGCGAGAAGTTCAGTATGGCTGGAACATAGTGGACTAAACAAGAGACTGGCCAGATGAGGCTGGAGACAAACCGTGTTGTCTACAAAGGAGTTTGGATTTTATTTCATATGCGTGTAGTTCCCTCTATCAGCTTTTGTTTTCATTAAAGTCCCAAAGCAACATTTTCAAACATCTCCACAGATATTCTGATGGTAAAGCAGAGTGGAACTCAAAGTCAGCCATAAGGAGCTCCAAAATATTTACACATTTCTTGAGTTACCTTCAGATTTGTGTAAACTGTCCAAGAACGAAGGGAAAATAATGGCTCCTTTCGTTGCTAGCAGAGGTCCCCTCAGGGAGAAAAGTCTTTGTTATTATGAAGTCAGAGACTTCCGTGCACGGATGGGGTGGGCAGGGGTGAGAGCGGGAACATGTGAAATGAGTCTGAATGAATGATCAACTGGAATCCTGGGGTTGGCAGCAGCCCAAGATTATTACGTGAGAAGGAGAAAGATCCCATAGCAGAGGCTGCCCCTTGCTCATCAGAACATCTGGCCTTGGGGCAGATGCCCCCCAAGGACTTTCCAAGAATTGAGATGCCCAATATTCAGTCCATAGTCTTCCGCCATGCTCGACATCTCCTGATCCCCACCCTGTCGCCAGTCTGCTTTCCCCCCTGGGTCTAAACACACGTATCAGTGTGTCCGGGGGAAATCAAAGAAAGGGGGCCGTGTTCCCCATGCTGGACGTGGAGAAGCGGGGAGAGACGCAACTGAGATGAAGTTCTGTGGGGACTCTGAACGTAGGAGAATGTAAGCTGCCAGGAAGTCATGAGGATTTTGGAGGGGATATGGGATGGGGGAAGGTGAGTCCATTTTACTTGAATCTCCAAATCTATGGCTGCTGGCCGAGGAAATGCTCACTTCCACTCAGTGGTGAGTGAAAATAAAGTTGTGATTTTTCTCTCATCTAAGTACATGAAATCATTTGAAATGTATCCATGGACACCGTGAGGGTCTGTGCACCCCAGGTGGAAGGTTAGACCCCTGGGCAAGGTAGACTCAGCTGACATCTGGGTTAAGATGACATTTGTGCTGTTTTATCACCCAGAAAAACTGCCGCCCTGGGCACATTTGCCTGGTTTGTCCTGAGGCTTTTCATTCACCCTGGTTCCCGACATGATGTTCCAGGTGAGAGGCAGGGTGAGAACCCGGTCCCAGGCAAACATCAGAGAGGGGCAGGCTGATGCGCAGGGACAGAGGAGTATGGATGGAAAAGCAAGCCCTGGGAGGAAGGCTGGAGGGATGCCAGAGACAGATTTGGGATAAGATTCCCTATCTTGCATTGCCGTACACTGTTAAGGGTCATTAAAATGCCCATCCTGGCAATGTCATATAGGCCAATGTTGAAATGTCCTCTGCCTCTATATTGAAGATTACAGAAACTAAAGGAGGGGCCAAGATACAAAACAGAGGGGGACTTTCACTTGATATTCTTTCAAGGCTTATACTGCACGTATTTAATAACCAACATGGCCCTCGGCGCCGAACAATTAAAATGGACCCCAGCTGTAAAAGCTGGAGCAGACCCAACTGATATGTTCTAATAAACAGAAGACTTGGCACCTACAGAATGTTGAATCATGTGCATGGATTATCTGTTCAAACAAATAGTTAAGTACAGGAGATTCTAAGAGTGTGTGTGTATGTGCACTCACACACATACACACACACAAAGATGCTACCAGTCCAACTTTTTACACAGAGCACTTGCCTTTGCATGAGACAAATTCTGGGCAAATTCTAAGAGGCCTATCAACCAGACGTATTCCAGGAAAAACATCTTTTGTTTTTTTTTTTAACGTTTATTCATCTTTGAGAGACAGAGACAGAGCATGAGCAGGGGATGGACAGAGAGAGGGGGAAGGCACAGAATCCAAAGCAGGCGCCAGGCTCCGAGCTGTCAGCGCAGAGTCTGACGCGGGGATCGAACTCATGAACGGCGAGATCATGACCTAAACCAAAGTCAGACGCTCAACCGACTAAGCCAACTAGGTGCCCCCAGGAACATCTTTTAACAGAAGAAGCCAACTGCTTCTTCAGAGAATGAATTTTAACACAGGCATAAATTCTTATACTAATCACAACAAATGAAATAGAGAACGATTTCAATACCTCCAAAGAATTCTCTTGTGCTATCCTTTTGTAGGTAGACCCTTCCCAACACCTAGCTCCTGGCAATCACCAATCTGCTCTCTTTCCCTATGGTTTTGCCATTTCCAGAATGCCATATAAATGGGGTCATACAGGATAGCTCAGTCAGTTAAGCATCTGACTTAATTTTGGCTCAGGTCATGATCTCATGGTTTGTGAGTTCGAGCTCCACATGAGGCTCCACACTGATGGTGTGGAACCTGCTTAGAATTCTCTGTATTCCCCTTTCTCTCTCTCAAAAATAAATAAAATTTTAAAAAAAGGATCATACAGTACACGACCTTTTGTGACTCTCTTCCTTCACTTAGCATGATATATTTGGGATTCATACTTGTTGTTGAGTGTATCAATAGCTTTCTCCTTTTTATTGTTGAGTAGTATTCCATTGTATGGATGTACCACAGTCTATCCATTCACCCACAGAAGGACATTGGAGTTATTTCCAGTGTTTTGTTATCATGAATAAAGCTTTTGTAAACTATTATTTATAGGTTTCTGTGTGATTTTAAATTTTCACTTCTCAATGGTAAATACTTAGATTACTGGGTCATCGGGTAGATGTGTATTTAACTTTATAAGAAATTTCCTGTTTTCCTTAGTGGTTGGGTCATTCTGCATTCCCGCCAGCCATGTAAAAGAGTCTCAGTTGCTCTGCGTTCTCATCAGCACTTGGTGTTGTATTTTTTTTATTTTAGCTGCTCTAATAAGGCATGTTTCACTATGGCTTTAATTTGCACTTCACTAACAATTACTCACGTTGAACATCTTTTTATGTGTTTATTTGCCATCTGTATATGTTTGTGATGGTTAATTTTACATGTCAACTTGACTGGGCCATGAAGTGCCCAGGTATTCGGTCACATATTATTCTGGGTGTTCTTATGAGAATGTTTTTGGATGAGATTAATATTATTTTTTTTTAATGTTTACTCATTCTTAGAGAGGGAGAGAGAGAGAGAGAGTGCAAGCAGGGGAGGGACAGAGAGAGAAGAGGACAGAGAATCTGAAGCTGGTCCTGCACTGATAGCAGACAGCCCAATGCAGGGGCTCAAACTCACAAACCACAAGATCGTGACCTGAGTCAAAGCTAGATTCTTAACGGACCTGAGCCTATGGATGAGATTAATATTAAAAAGGCAGATTAAGTAAAGAAGATTGCCCTCTTTAATGCCGGTAGGCCTCATCTAACAAGTTAAGGTTCTGAATAGAACAAAAATGCTGATCTTGCCCTGAGTTAAGAGAGAAACTCTCCAGCCTGACTGCCTTTCAACTGGGACATTGGCTTTTTCCTACCTTCAGATTCAAACGGAAACACATGCTCTTTCTGGGTCTTGAGCCTGCCGCCATCAGACCGGAGCCACTTCACGGCTCCTCCTGCTTCTCAGCCTTCAGAAGGGGACTGGAGCAATACCACCGGCTGTCCTGAGTCTCTAGTGTGCCACCTTACACTGCAGATCTTGGGTCTGTCGGTCACATAATCACATGAGCCAATTTCTTATAATAAATCTCTTCTACATACGTATACATCCTATTGGCTCTGTTTCCCTGAAGAACTCTGGCTAATACAATGGTGAAGTGTCTGCTTAAATCTTTTGCCTAATTTCTTTTTTTTAATTATTTGTGTTTTCATTTATTTTTGAGAGACAGAGCATGCGTGGGGGAGGGGCAGAGAGAGAGGGAGACACAGAATCTGAAGCAGGCTCCAGGCTCTGAGCTGTCAGCACGGACCCTGACGTGGAGCTTGAACTCACGAGCCGCGAGATCATGACCTGAGTCGAAGTCAGACGCTTAACTGACTGTGAGCCATCCAGGCGCTGCTTTTTGCCTAATTTCTGATTGGATCACCGCCTTTCTTCCTTTTGAGTTTTGAGAGTTTTTCATATGTTCTGGGGATAAGTCCACTGTTGGATATGTGATTTGAAAAATACTTTCCCCAGGACATGACTTGTCTTTTAATTTTCTTAACAATGAAGTTTACAGAGCAAAAGTTTTTAATTTCAATAATGTCAAATTCATCAATTTTTTTTTTCTTTTATGGATCATGCTTTTCATGTGATGTCTAAGAACTTTTGGCCTAATCCAAGGCCGTGATGAGTTTCCCTTGTGTTTCCTTCTGAGAGTTTTGTAGTTTTATATTTTACATCTACATTTTGAGTTAATTTTTGCATATGGCGTGAGTTGTGGGTTAATTTTTTAGCATATAGAGATCCAGTTGTTCCGGGACCATTTGTTGGGAAGACAGTCCTTTCCACCGAACTAATTATTTTTGTTAAAATTCATTCCAATTTCGGAGTGTCCAAAAGGACACTTGAGATCTGCCAAGGCGTTTGAATCTTGAGGTCTGTGTGTCCCAAAGAAAGGAGAGAGGGCTCAGCCAAAGGTTAGGATTCTCTCCTACGCTTTCTATAACGATTGTAGATCTGGACAGCTGTCAGTGGCTAAAAACTCAAACACTCCACAATGTTCTCAAAGTAGCACCCTGCTTACACAGAGGCAAAACAAGGGCTGAAACATCATGAAAAAGTGTCAAGTGAACGTTTCCCCAAATTCAAATCTTATCTTTGCACAGGATTCTGGAGTATTTTGTGCTCTGAAATCCAAGGAAGCTAACACACCCTTTTCCTCAAAATGCATGTAACAACTTTGTTTCCTGGCTTTCACGGTTCACAATTTATCTTTATGGTTATTACAGTACTTTCTATACTCATTAGAATAAGCAGTGGCATAAAGAGAAGCAGAGGATAAAAACATAGGCTTGAGGGGCGCCTGGGTGGCTCGTCGGTTAAGCGTCCGACTTCAGCTCAGGTCATGATCTCACGGTCCGTGAGTTCGAGCCCCGCGTCAGGCTCTGTGCTGACAGCTCAGAGCCTGGAGCCTGTTTCAGATTCTGTGTCTCCCTCTCTCTCTGCTCCTCCCCCGTTCATGCTCTGTCTCTCTCTGTCTCAAAAATAAATAAATGTTAAAAAGAAAAAACAAAAACAAAAACATAGGCTTAATGAAGAAAATGAAGTTTAGCTGTTAGAATTTTAGCTTATAAAAATAGATTAGAATTTACTTATGTATTGATTTATATTTATTTTTCCAGTTCATTTTTGAGAGAGGGGGAGGGGCAGTGAGAGAGGGGTACAGAGGATCTGAAATGGGCTCTGTGCTGACAGCAGACAGCCCGATGCAGGGCTCAAACCCACAAACCATGAGATCATGACCTGAGCGGAAGTCGGACGCTCACGCTCAACTGACTGAGCCACCCAGGCGCCCCTAGATTAGAATTTAGATTACAGTTAGATTATAAAATAATTTAGATTATTTTAAAAATTCAGCTCAGCCTAGAAATCTAAAATAAAATTATGTCACATTTATATGTTCATTCCCTTCTTTGTAGCATTTTGCCAATCACCCAGGAGCACGCAACTGACTTCCTTTATCTTAAAAAAAAAAAAAAAAGGTTAATTTGCTATAAATAACAATTTGTGTTGGAAACCCGAAGTTTATTTTAAAATTAAGTTGAGCCTTCTTAATTATGGTTCTTCAAAGGAACTTCTGAACTTGACATTTGACTGGAGGCAGCAGTCAGCAAACGGAATAATAACCTTTAGAAACCAGCAACATGGACAGAGAGAGCCTACGGGAGGCAAGCAAGAAGGGGGGGGGGATGTCCAAGCACCCCAGGGTTCCCTCATGAATCAAAGTGTTGTGAGAACTTGTTGGCAGTGATCTTGGGAAACTCTTCAATAGGAATTTGGTTCAAGTCTTTAATTCGCTGTAAAGAACCAGCTATAACATCCTTTTTATTTTCCCAGGCTCTAGGCTGAACACCCAGGGTGCATGTGCACTGGCCCTTCTCCTCTTCCCCTCTTACGCCTGGGAAATAATCGCGTCAAAGCAGCACATTACTTAGGATTCTTTGGATATTGATTTCAGGTACTTTTTACCCACTTATGATTTTAGATGATATGCATTCAGCTAACTCTTTAAGATGATGTAAGCATAGAATGGTCTTTGGCCACAGGCCCCCTCCTCCCCAGTCCATGAACAAAGGCCATCTGGTAGTAGGGGAGAGAGACTGAGGAGAAGGTCAAAAGGATCTGAACTTGAGCCCCTGATGCCAGCTCTTCCCTGGGCAACCCTGTTAGTCAAAACAATACATTTAGTTTCTTGCAAACAAGAGTCCTTACAAATACATTCCCTGTGGCCAGAATCATGTGCACATATGGGGAGAGATTTGCAGGGGCCAGATGACAATAATAGCTACCGTTTATTGCAAGCTTAATGTGCACCCGAATCTGTGCTGACCATTTAGGTATACCATCTTCTTTAATTCTTTTTTTTTTTTTTAACAACATTTATTTATTTTTGAGACAGAGAGAGACAGAGCATGAACGGGGGAGGGTCAGAGAGAGAGGGAGACACAGAATCGGAAGCAGGCTCCAGGCTCTGAGCCATCGGCCCAGAGCTCGACGCGGGGCTCGAACTCACGGACCGTGAGATCGTGACCTGAGCCAAAGTCGGCCGCTCAACCGACTGAGCCACCCAGGCGCCCCCATCTTCTTTAATTCTTACACATTTCAGGTGGATATATTGTTCTCTCCAGGTTTCAAATGAGGAAATTGTGACTCAGAGAGGTTCAGTAACTTGCTCAAAATCACACAGCTACTAAAGGGCAGGGCAGGGATTTGAAGTTAGGGCTCTCTGACTTCAGAGCCTATGCTCTTTAACCGCAAGGTGCTGGAGCCCTTCAAGGGCCATTCGGGCTACCCCAGGAAGCAGGTGACGGCACTGTGTGCTGATGGGGTGTCAGTCAAGTTTGGACTGCTTGTCCCTGAGTGCTCGGTTACTGTAACGGCTGAGATCATGCCAGAAGCAGAAAGATCATCCGGCTGGCTCATCTGAGAAGGGGGCTCATCTTTCTCCCATCCAGCATGCTGCCAATTTGAAAATCCCTTTAAAACGAAACAAGAGGTTGGGGCGCCTGAGTGGCTCAGTCGGTTAAGCGTCCAACTCTTGATCTCGGCTCAGATCATGATCTCGGGGTTCCTGAGAGGGAGCCCCATGGCGGGCTCTGCATGGAAAGTGTGGAGCCTGCTTGGGATTTCCTCCCTCCCTCTCTCTCTGTCCTTCCCCCGCTCATGTTTTCTCTCTTTCTCTCTCCCTCTCCCTCTCTCAAAATAAATAAATGAAACAAGAGGCTTCAGGAAACTCGTAACGGCACATCGAATTGCAAGGCATGGCAGCAGCAAGCCAAGGAGAGAAATTCCTGAAGCAGATTCTTGTAGGAAACTTTTGAGCAGCTTTTAGTATAGAAGGCAGGAGTGGAGTCTTTGAGAAGCATGTACTTCCAAAAGAAAGCCTGTTTTATTAAAAATTTTTAAATATGAAATTGTAAAGATTGGCATCCTTTCCCTCTTCGCAATTTCATCTCATGTCTCATGGTGGCACTTTCTGTGTAAGCTGCTGTGAATTGGTGTTTCTGGTGCTTGCAGTCAAAAGCATTCTAAGAGATCAAGTAGGTGCTCACGAAACATTTGCAACTCCTAGATATGAGCCGATTACGTGGATTTGGTAGGGGCATCAGAGTTGTAAAGAGGTAGAAAACTGATGGGAGGAAGTTCAGGGGCTCGGGATTCAGGGAACAGCTGGGGAGCATCCTAAGACCCCGTAGAATAGGAGGCAGAGACCTGGGGCCCAGAGAAACTGGCATGTTTGGGGGCAGAGCATCATCTTGTGGGTCAACACGGTCCCTGTGTGTGAAGAAATGCACCAAAGGACTCATTCCCGTGCTGCAGAGGCCCGGGTGCGTGGGAGATACATCACCTGCCGGCTCTCTCTACACATGTCCTGTCCTGGGCACATCCTGTCCTGGGCACAGCCCGCAAAGCTCCACACTCCCCTGCTTGTCTGCAACCTTTCTTTGCTTTTTTGTTTGGTCTTGTTTTTTGTTTTTTTTTTTAACGTTTATTTTTGGCAGAGACAGAGTGCGAGTGGGGGAGGGGCAGAGAGAGAGAGGGAGACACAGAATCCGAAGGAGGCTCCAGGCTCTGAGCTGTCAGCACAGAGCCCGAGGCGGGGCTCGAACTCACAAACTGTGAGATCATGACCTGAGCCGAAGTCGGAGGCTCGACCGACTGAGCCCCCCAGGCACCCTGTGTGGGACCTTTCTGATGGCTCATCCTCGGTCTCTTTTGCTGGTTCCCCCTATTGCCTGAGCTTCTAAATGTTGGAATGCCTCAGGACTCCGTGTTTGATTTCTTCTCGCTCTCAACTCCCTCCTTAGGAGGCTCATCTCGTCTCACAGCTTTAAATCCCATTACATGCTGCTAGCTCCCAAAGGACTGTCTACGGCCCCAACCCGTCCTGTGGACCCCGACTCCTAAAATGCACTGCCCCTGGGGCAGATCCATGTGGGGACGTCCACCTGTCCAAAACCGAGCTCCTGATATCCACACCCCCAAATGTGTACCACCCCTAATCTTCTCCAACTCCGTTAATGGAAAGTTCATTTTTCTAATTGCCCCAGCAAAAATAAAGTTGCTGTTATCCTTGAGCCCTCTCTGTTGGTCACTCCGCCCATACAGACAGCGACAAGTCCTGTCAGTCCTACCTTCAAAATATACCCAGAATTTTTGCCCCCGGCAGCCTCTACTGTGGCCCAATCACCATCACTCTTTGACTGAATTGCTCTGCTTTTGTTTCCTTTTAGCTGATTCTCGACAAAGCATCCAGAGTGAGCCTATTAAAATAGGAGTCGGGTTGCGAGGCACCTGGGTGGCTCAGGTGGTTGAGCGTCTGACTCTTGGTTTTGGCTCAGGTCACGGTCTCACAGTTTGTGGCTTCAAGCCCCGTATCAGGCTCTGCCCTCTCAGCACGGAGGCTGCTTGGGATTCTCTCTCTCTCTCTCTCTCTCTCTCTCTCTCTCTCTCTCTCCTCTCTCTCAATAAATAAATAAATAAACAAACAAACTTAAAAAAAAAATAGGAGTCAGGTTATGTCATTTTCTGTTCAAAACCCTCCAAGGCCTCCTGTCTCCTTCAGAGCAAAAAACCCAAGTCCTTATAACCTCCTCCAAGATATCACATGATCACACCGGCCTCCTTGCCAGACATTCTCCTGCCTCAAAACCTTTACACTTGCTGTTCCCTCCACCTGGAATGCTGTTCCCTCCACCCGGAATGCTATTGTTGCCACCTGGAACACTCCTCCCAGATATCCATGTGGCTGGCTCCTTCATGTCCCTCAGAGTCTTCATCAAAAGCTCCTCACCCCAGCCATACATGTATCACCTCCCCTCAGCAGCTGCCTGTGTCATCACTGGTTTATCGTCCGGCCTCCCGAAGACAGATTATAAGCTCCGCGAAGGCAGGAAATGCCTGATTGTGCACTGGCATGGGTCTCGCACAAGTGCCCGGCACTATAAACCCTCAAAACCACTTCTAGACTGAAGAGAGGAACGTGGCCCCTCCCCTCTGGAGCCGCACAAGCACCCCAAACCCCGTCTGTTCACCACTGAAATCGGTGTCCCCCCACCCCCCAGAAGTCCTCTTCTGCTGAGCTCTGGGCATCCCCTTCACCTCCTCCCTGATGGCTCATTCACTCCACCAACGCCTACAGTTTCACCCCCTAAAAGGTTCTTAGCCCATCCCTTTTCTGTTCTGCCTCGTCTTACCCACTCATCGACTCTGCAATCACCTGCCACCTGGCCTTCGTGCCTCCAGAATTTCTGCCCCCTGCCCTTCCGCAATCTATCACCGGTATAACATAGTGACTCTTTTTGTTGTTTGCTAATCACATTACACTAATTTTACATGCAGTTTGAGTACCTTTATTTTTTAAATGTTTATTTTTGAAAGGTGGGGAAGAGAGGGGGAGGGACAGAGAGGGAGGAGGACAGAGAGAGGGGGACAGAGGATCTGAGGCAGGCTCTGTGCTGACAGCAGCAAGCCCGATGAGGGGCTCGAACTCACGAACTACAAGATCGTGACCTGAGCCGAAGTCAGACGCTTGACCAACTGGGCCACCCAGGTGTCCCACCCAGCACCTTTAATTTTTTGGTCGACTTTCCTTTTCTTCTTATTACCTGAGACATCCAAGTCTACCAAAAAGTTGAAAGAATGAATCTTAGCGCTCACATACCTTCTATCAGAGTCATCAATTGCTAACTTGTTGCCATATTTACTTTCTTTCTTATTTCTCTCTCATATATAGGGCAGACACCATGACGCTTCACCTCTAAATATCTCAGCATGCATCTCTCAAAAACAAAGGCGTCCTCCTACATAACTACAACACCATCATCACCTCCAGGAACAAGAACATTAATGTAATAACATCTTATAAATAATTCATATTCGCATTTCTCCCATTATTGTGACATCATCTTTTATAGTTTGCTTGTCATATCCTTAGTTTCTTTTACTCTTAATCAATCTTCCCCCACCCACACTGCCTTTTTATTTTTCATGACCTTAATTTATTTATTTTTTTTTTTTTGAAGAAATCAAGTTCAGTTGTCTTGTAGAATTCTTTTGCCTGACTTAAAACACAACTCAGATTGGGGCATCCGGGTGGCTCAGTCGGTTATGTGCCCGACTCGATTTCGGCTCAGGTCATGATCTCACAGTTAATGAGTTCAAGCCCCATGTCGGACTCTGCACGGACAGCACGGAGAATTGCTTGGGATTCTCTGTCTCCCTCTCTCTCTGCCCCTCCCCGGCTCATGCTTTCTCTTTCTCTCTCTCTCTTTTAAAAATAAATAAATAAATAAAGTTAAAAAAAAAATTAAACACAACTCTGAATGTCCCTGTCCTGCCTAACGCCCTTCACTGGAAATCCACTACTGGAAGGTTAAGGTTGGAGTTTAAGATGTCCATAGGTCCTCCGTGCCATGACTTCTGTCCAAGCTGAACTGTTTGAGGCTTTGTCTCCAGCCATCCACTGTCCTCCACACCCAGTCGATGTTTTCCTTGTCTCTGAACTTCAGTTCATGCAGTCCCTTCTGCCTTAAACGCCCTTTCTCCTCTTTTCCCCAGTAGATTGTTACTTATTTCTTAAAAACTCAATGCAGGCATCACCTCCTTCAGGAAGTCTTACTTGATTACCCTGCCTGGCTGCTCCCCTGATCTTCGTTCCTGTCCCTATCCCTGCACTCAGAACTGTTCTAATATTATGAGTGTGCCTGTCTCCTCCACTAGACTGTGAGGTGACTGAGGACAGGCACTGTGGCTTGCCCGCCTCTGTGTGCCTCAACAAATGTGTGTGGAATGAATGAGTGACAAACAGGAGAGAGAAAGAAAGGGAAAGGGGCTCTTGCCCTCTTCTTCAATCCTAGGAAGAAAGGGGGCAGCATACCTTTACTGAGGAAAAAAGCCAGAAGGAAGGGACTGTGGATCTAGTCGAGGAATGAAAGCAGAGGGCTCTGGTCTTCTTACCAGCTTTTTACCCACCGTCAAAACAACAAGCCCTAGGAACTGTGTCCCCTGGTCCTTTGTAAGCTTTCCTAGGCTGAGTGACTTTCTGTGTTGTGGTTTCTCTGCAGCAGTAAATAGCCAAGGCTTTGGCATTAAGGAGTCTGTGGGCTTGTCCTCAAGACAGGAAGGAAGATGGAGCCGCACAGCCAGTGTTGGAGAGAAGAATCCCTGGGCAGGGGACGGGATGGCGGCACATTCAAAGGGCGGAGGAAAAAGGCCAAGGTCCTGGGGCCTGTGACTAGGAAGAAAAGGAGAGTTTAGGGAATTGGTCTGGACCTGAGAAATGTCCGTTAAGTTTAAAAATGGGCATCTGAAGGGCCCCTGGGTGGCTCAGTCCAACTTCGGCCCAGCTCATGATCTCATGGTCTGTGGGTTCAAGCCCCACGTCGGGCTCTGTGCTGACAGCTTGGATCCTGGAGCCTGCTTCAGATTCTGTGTCTCCCTCTCCGCCCCTCCCGTGCTCATGCTCTATCTCTCAAAAATAAATAAACATTTTTTGGGGGTGCCTGGGTGGCTCAGTCGGTTAAGCGTCCGACTTCAGCTCAGGTTGTGATCTCCCAGTTCCTGGGTTCGAGCCCCGCATCAGGCTCTGTGCTGACAGCTCAGAGCCTGGAACCTGTTTCAGATTCTGTGTCTCCATCTCCCTCTGCCCCTCCCCTGCTCACGCTCTATCTCTCAAAAATAAATAAACATTTTTGGGGGGCGCCTGGGTGGCTCAGTCAATTAAGCATCCGACTTCGGCCCAGGTCACGATCTCACAGTTCCTGGGTTCGAGCCCCGCGTTGGGCTCTGTGCTGACAGCTTGGAGCCTGGAGCCTGCTTCGGATTCTGTCTCCCTCTCTCTCTGCCCCTCCCCTGTTCATGCTCTGTCTCTCTCAGAAATAAATAAACATTAAAAAAAAATTTTAATAAAATTTTAAAAAAATCATAAAAATGGGTCCCTGAAGACCTTTCACAGGGAGCTATTTTACCAGATGCCAAAGAGTTTGGGCCCATGGCCAAATCTGGAAAGAATGTTTTAAGACCTGGCAGTAGCTAAGTGACTGAGCTCCGCCTTGGAAGAAAAGGCAAAAGTGGGAAGGACTCCAGAAATATATTTCAAAAATCAGAGCCCCTAAGTGTTATTCTACATGCCGGCTCTAATCAGTTGGTAAGGACTTTCAGTATTGCTAAACTGAGAAGGAATCTAAAGCCATCACCAGAAAAGAAAGAAAAAGAAAGTAAAAGAAAGAAAGAAAAAGAAAGGAAAGAACATGGAAACCAGAAGGAAAGGTAAAAGAGGGGGCTCCTTCAAGTTACTGTTGAGTGATTTAAATCTGGCAGGGCACCTACCTGGGTGGAAATATCACAGGCTTTGTTGCCCCACTCCTTGGCGATGCGATCCTGGGCAATTTACAAAACCTCATGAGCACATTGGGGCTGCGCTGCAGATTTAATTAAATAGCCTATAGTAATAATAGGTAACACTCACACAACAGCCTTCACATATGTTCATTAATTCAGTCCTCACAACGACCCGTAAAGTGATTATCCCTGATTCACCCACGAGGAGACTAAAGTTCAGGGAGGGTGATACAATGAACAAGCTGCAGAGCCCAGGCAGTCTGGCTCTGAGCTCACATTCCTAACCATCTTCAGAGCCGACCGCTTTCCATTGCTGATTGCAATCATCCTGTGTCAAGCAACTGACGTAAGCTCCGTGATTTAACTTCACCGCACGGGACCTTCACCCCTGGGGTTCACGCGTGGCATAAAGCAACCAGTAGAGCACTTCGCCTCAACCCATGCCACCTACAGAGCCACGAACAGGACAAGAGCAGGGATTCACCTGAAGAAAAGGGAAAGGACGTCGGGACTCAGGAATTTGGCCTCTGACAAAACATCTCTGGCCTTTTTACTTGTTTGCTCTAGCATGAAAGGTCTCCTCAAGACGGACCCAAACACAGGGGAGCCAGAGGAGAGAGTGTGCAGTGCGTGGAGGGTCTGTTCTGCTTTCTCCTGTGTTGGAATGATGCATTCTTGCACAAAGTGGCCTTAGGGCAGGTGTCCCCAACCTCTGGCTTCTGTGCCAAATCCTGCCCATTACTGTTTTTTTGTTTTGTTTTGTTTTTGGGGGGGCTTTTTGTAAATAAAGTCTTCTTGGAAGACAGGCAGGTTGATTCTTTAATGTGTTGTCTAAGGCCAGTCTCACACGACAACAGCAGATCTGCGGAGGTGCAACGCAGACCGTGAGGCTTACGCAGCCACCTCTCCGGCCCTTTGCAGAAAAACTGCCGATCCCAGCTGGCCGCTTCAGGTCAGATTTTCTAGATATCAATATGGCACAGGTGATCGAGCTCATGTCCTGACCTAGGGAAGGAAGGACACCATGTCTGCTTGGGTGTTTGCCAGGGGAGGTGTGAAGGAGGATGTCCGTCTACAAGGGGAGCTGAAGTGAAAACAAACGGGGCCAGAGGAGGATATTGCAGAGTGTGCTCTGAGAAGCGCTAATCAATGTTATGTGGTAAAACGGTTCAGGGGTCAACTGGGAACTTCTGTGTCAAACAACCTTAAGCAGATCTCTCTACTGCAGGACTTCTCAGGACCTTTAAAATGCCACTTTGCCTTGGGATTTCTCAGAGTGTGATATGGTTCACCGAACGCATCTTCCCCATGGGACTATGTTCTTCAGAACATTCCTTGGGAAATGCTGAAATAAAAGAAGTATTTAGTATCGTGCTCCCTGGCAATGAGAAATGAAAAGTATGAGAACCATGGCTTAATGAGCTGTGCTTCTCTCGGGAAGGAAAGAGAACAAAGAAGAAATAAAAAGAGCCAGGCTGAAAAAAAAAGAGAAAAGAAAAGAAAGAGAGGTGTTTGAAGGGAGGAAGGAAGAAAGCAGGACCCTGGAGAAACAACATGAGGAAGTGAGGAACACTTGGGAGACTGGACTATCAGAGGGAACAATCTGCCAAATGCTGGGCTGCCACCCAACACAGGACGCGTGGTCACTTCGTCATCACCATGGTCATCATCAGCAGCACCTGAGAAGCTAACCTTCCCTGAGGCCTCACTACTCTGCAGATGCTGTGTTACATCCTTTAGACACACGATGTCACTTAATTCCCATTTTCCAGATGAGGAAATAGAGGCACAGACAAGTAACTACTCCGAGCCAAAGCTTATAAAGCTTGTTAAGTGGCAACGCGCAGATTTGACTCTGTGACCTGGAGCCAGAGCCCATGGTCTCCCTGCTGCCCTGCCCCACATGTACCTGCATTCGACGCAGGGCTGGAGTCCACTGTGCAACCCAAAATGCATCCTACACAAAAATGTGAAACCCAAAATGGGTCCTGCACAGAAATGCAATGTGAAGACACGTGGAGGAAAAGACAAAACAAACCAGCCAATGTCACTTTGGATATTTAACGACACGGGGCCAAACAACTAGAAGACTAGCACCATGTTTTATTTTAAAAAAAAAAAATTTTTTTTCTTAACGTTTATTTATTTTTGAGACAGAGAGAGACAGAGCATGAACAGGGGAGGGGCAGAGAGAGAGGGAGACACAGAATCGGAAGCAGGCTCCAGGCTCTGAGCCATCAGCCCAGAGCCTGACACGGGGCTCGAACTCATGGACCACGAGATCGTGACCTGAGCTGAAGTCGGACGCTTAACCGACTGAGCCACCCAGGCACCCCCACCATGTTTTAGATAGCATCATGTTTTCTTCCTCTCTCTCTCTTCTTACTCTTGTGTTAACTATTCCTTTTTTTTAAGTAAATTTTTTTTCATGTTTATTTATCTATTTGAGAGAGAGAGAGAGAGAGAGAGAGAGAGTGTGTGTGTGTGTGTGTGTGTGTGTGCGCGCGTGCTTGGGGGAAAGGCAAAGACAGAATCCCAAGCAGGCTCCACACTGTCAGTGCAGAACCCGATGCGGGACTCGATCTCAGGAACCATGAGATCGTGACCTGAGCCAAAATCAGATGCTTTGTCGACTGACCCACCCAGACATCCCCTTAACTATTCCTCCTTAACTGATATCATAAGTTGCATATCAGCTTATATCAGGCTTATCCAATGTGTACATTCATTCATAAAGTGAGCACAAGACAGTTTTTGAATGTTAAAAAAGCATTCTGAACCCAAACACTATGATTACTGCATTTATAAATAAGCCTCACTTAGACTTCCACAACTACCAATTCCTTTTTTAGAATGGGGGACCTATGAATAGCTTCCTATGACAGCTTCTGAAAATGTGAATCACAGCTCATTTAAATCTTTTGTGGCTCAGGGGCTCCTGGGTGGCTCATTAGGCGAAACATCCGACTTGGGCTCAAGTCATGATTTCACAGTTTGTGAGTTTGAGCCCCGCGTCAGGCTCTGTGCTGACAGCTCAGAGCCTGGAGCCTGCTTCAGATTCTGTGCCTCCCTCGCTCTCTGCCCCTCCCCTGCTCACACTCTGTCTCTATCTCAAAAAATAAATAATAAACATTAAAATATATATATTTTGAAATCTTTTGTGGCTCAGAAATGTACCTGCATTTAAATACTAGCATTTATCCCATCCTACCTAACCACTGATTTCCATGCTTAAAATATGATGAAAATAGTAAATCACACTGGACAAGGGGGTTCAACACAGGTCTGGATAAAAACAGTCCAGCCAGCATGTGAACAACTTGCACACTGGGTATCCTGGATTTGCTGCAATGGCAAAAAAAAAAAAAAAAAAAAAAAAAAAAAAGAGAGAGAAAGAAAAAAGAAAGAAAGGAAAGAAAAGAAAAAGTTCCCTCTGCACGCTACAAACATTGGCTGGGAGCTCCTGTAAGAAAAGTTCTCGTTGGACAGGCCAACGAGATTTACGTCCTTGAGTCTATAGCGAAATAAAGGGCTGCTGCAGGCCGGCCAGGCTGCAATGGAGAGGCCGCCGCGCGGCGTGCCAGTTTCTGTTTACCTGGTGAACGGTGAGGGCAGGCTGTGGGCGCCTCGGTCCAGAAGAGCTGCAGGGCAGAGCGTTCCGCTCGCGGCTGGCCCCCGGGCTGCTTCAGCTGCAGCTAACATCCCATTGGAAAGCCCAAAGCGCTGAGAGCCCCGAGGCCAATGTTACGTTTCCAAGAGAGGATGCCTGCCCCTGCCCCCAACACCACCCCCCCTTTGCTTGCGTTGACTTTGGAGCGGCTCGGGTTTCTTCCACCCCTGCGCGAAGCAGCTGGGAATCGGGGCGTTGCGCTGGCTGCGGGGTGAGGCGGCCCCTGAAACCACTTCCAGATGTGCTTGGCAGGCCGGCTCCTCGCCCGGCCGGGCTTCCTCTCGCATCCTCCTCCGGCAATCTGCGTGCAAATCGTTTCGAAAACAAGGCAGTGCTGGAGGAAACGATTCAAACCTGGAGAAGAGCGGACTCTTGGAGGGTGAATTTCCACCACACGTTGGGCCTAAGGTAAACTTTGCAAGAGCAGAAGTGGAAGAATTAAGTTCACACTGATTTTAAGACTATCTTCACAGCCACTAGTTTCTCCTGGAATGTCCCAGTCATTAAAATGTTGTGGTCCCCAAATTAAAGCCCAGCTAACAGCTATGGTCTCATTCTACCAAGGCAATAATAGCAATAGAAGTTTTAAGATGGCGTGTTTTGAGCCTGAACATGGAAAGGAATCAGGCAGGGACTCAACCCCACCCAGCTCTGGGCTGTTCAGTTTCTGCTATTGATTCTCAGAAACCCAGGAAATGGTGCCAGCACGTTGCCTGGGATCATGGAATTTAGTTCCGCAACCTCTGTCCTTAGCTCCTACAAGGAAGTGAAGATCCCCTGCTCACTGGTTCTTTCTAAAGTGGTATTTCCCGGGGCGCCTGGGTGGCTCAGTCGGTTAAGCATCCGACTTCAGCTCAGGTCACAATCTCACAGTCCGTGAGTTCGAGCCCCGCGTCGGGCTCTGGGCTGATGGCCCAGAGCCTGGAGCCTGCTTCCGATTCTGTGTCTCCCTCTCTCTCTGCCCCTCCCCCGTTCATGCTCTGTCTCTCTCTGTCTCAAAAATAAATAAACGTTAAAAAAAAAATAAAAAAAAAATAAATAAAGTGGTATTTCCCAATAGAAACATCATGCAAGCCCTCATGTAATTTTCAATTTTCTAAAAGTCACTTTAAGGTAAGTACAGGGGCTCCTGGGTGGCTCAGTTGGTTAAGCATCCGACTCCGGCTCAGGTCATGATATCGCGGTTCATGAGGTCAAGCCCCGTGTCCCACTCTGTGCTAACAGCTCAGTGGAGCCTGTTTGGGATTCTGTGTCTCCCTCTCTGTCTGCCCCTTGCCCACTCTCACTCTGTCTCTTTCAAAAATAAAACAAAAACATTAAAAATATTTTTTAAAAAGGTAAGTACAAAGAGAGGGTGCCTGGCTGACTCAGTAGGAAGGGCATTTGGGTAGTGAATCAAGCCGCCACATTGGGAGTAAGGTTACTTCAACAAATAAATATATGAACTTAAAAAGAGAGAGAGAAAAACCATGTGCCAAGTGCTGGGCTAAGCATTAAAAAAAAAAGATATCAGGGAAATACAAATCAAAACCATGATGACATATCACCTCACACCTATCAGAATGGCTAAAATTAATAACATAAGAAAACAACGGGTGTTGGCAAGGATGCAGACAAAGGGGAACCCTTTTGCACTGTTGGTGGGAATGCAAACTGGTGCAGCTACTCTGGAAAACAGTAGGGAGGTTCATTAAAAAGTTAAAAATAGAACTACTCTATGACCCAGCAATTGCACTACTAGGTATTTACCCAAAGGACACAAAAATGCAGATTCAAAGGGGTACAGCACCCCAATGTTTATAGCAGAATTAGCAACAATAGCCAAACTATGAGGAGAGCCCAAATGTCTATGGACTGATGAATGGATAAAGAAGATGTGTATATACACAATGAAATATTACTCAGCCATCAAAAAGAATGAAATATTACCATTTGCAACAATGTGGATGGAGCTACAATGTATTATGCTAAGTGAAATAAGTCAGTCAGAGAAAGACAAATAACTTATGATTCACTTGTATGTGGGATTTAAGAAACAAAACAGACGAATATATGGGAGGTGAGGGAGGGGAGGAAGAGAAGAGAGGAAACCACAAGAGACTCTTAATGATAGAGAACAAACTGAGGGTTGATGGAGGGAGGTGGGTGGGGCATGGGCTAGATGGGTGATGGGTATTAAGGAGGGCACTTGTGATGAGCACTGGGTATTGTATGTAAGTGAACTCTATGTGTTGTAACTGAATTCTACCCCTGAAAACAATATTGTGCTGAATGTTAACTAAAATTTAAATTTAAAAAAGTATAAGTACAGGGGTGCCTGGGTGGCACCTTAACCTTACTTGGTTAAGCGTCCCACTCTTGGTTTCGGCTCAGGTCTTGAACTCATGGTTTGTGGGTTCGAGCCTCGTGCTGGACTCTGTGCTGATGGTGACAAGACTGCTTGGGATTCTCTCTCTCCCCCTCTCTCTCTCTGTCCTTTCCCTGTTCCTTCTCTCTGCCTTTATCTCAAATTAAAGAAATAAACTTAAAACATTTTTTAAGAAAGATAAGTACAAAGAGATAAAATTTTAATGATATTTTATTTAACACAATATATACAAAATATTATTTCAATATGTAATTAATGTAAAATTTTATTTATTTATTTATTTATTTTTGAGAGAGAGAGAGAGAGGGAGAGACAGAGCATAAGCGGGGGAGGGGCAGAGAGACAGGGAGACACAGAATCTGAAGCAGGCGCCAGGCTCTGAGCTGTCAGCACAGAGCCCCATGCAGGGCTCGAACTCATGGACCGTTGAGATCATGGCCTGAGGTGAAGTCAGACGTTTAACCGACTAAGCCACTCGGGCATCCCTAAAATATTATTAACAAGATAGTTTACATTCTTTTTTGCATTAAGTCTGAAATCTGGTGTGTATTTTCACTTGTAGCACATCTCAATTCAAAGACTAAATTTCATCACAAACTGGTATGTATTTAGATTTCACAAAATTTACAGTTTAAAAAGTAGGCTCACATAGTCAGGATGTTCCAAACGTACTTAATGGCTTTCCGATAACTGAACCCAGTACCAGTGTCCCAACTTAAATTCATTAACAGTGAGTAAAATTTAGAAGTCCGTTCCTCAGTTACACTAGGTCACATTTTAAGTGCTCAATAGCCAATGTGACAAGTGGCTACTGTATTAAACAGGCATCTCTAAAGGATTTAGTGTTTGTTTTTTCAGACTTGAGCTTGGAGAGGGAATATCTGGAATAGCTTCCATTTGTACAGAACGTTGGACATTGACAAAGCAACCGCACATCTTCTGTTTTTATTCTCATAACATTGCTGTCAGGTAAGTTGAACAGATGTTGTTGGCCCCAATTTGCAGATAGGCAAACTGAGGCTTTGAGCATGTTAAAGTCCAAGTTCCCAAAGCACGTTGGTGATGAAGCCAGGACCGGAATGCCTGTCAGCACTTCTCACCTGCTTCTTATCTGAGGCATGTTCCAAATACTGTAAAACCTTAGACCGTAACTTGTTTTGTGAGTGTTCCACAAGATGAGCAAACATTTCTAATACATTTTAACTTGATAAAGAGCGGTGTCTTGCAATACAAGTAGTCCGTGATGCTGAACGTCACATGATCACAGCTTGGTTCTTCTCTCTCTCGCTGCAAGATTGTGGGTGATTGCTCAGATGCTTGGTCTCAGGCCACGGTGTTTGGCAGAAATCAGTGATTTTCCGGAACACTGGAAGGTGCCCACAACTGGCACTAGTATATTTTTCGTCACTTCAAAGCACCAAAGACAGGCCTTTGCTTTTCCATCCAAGAGTAAGCTTAGGGATGCTTTGCTTCCTCCTAGCTCAGGCTGCCTGCAGACAGAGAGAGACCCTTTCTTCTGCTGCCTTATTGCCAGTTCCATTAAATACAGTGCACGGCAAGAGTTTGTTAACACTGGACTGTAGTCAACATCCATGCGAGCATATACAGTGGCCCCCATGCAGAAAAAGATTCCATCGAGCCAATAGATAGTGACATCGACAGTGATAGTGAAAGTCGTCCTGCACAATAACCCTCCTCTCCCAGGTCTCCCTCACCAGCCACGGAGGTTTTCAAAGGTCAGTGCAGGTTAATTTGTTTCTTTGTCTTTATATTTTGTATTTTCTCTACTTTTTGTATCATATTACAGTATTGTAATCATTTCTATATGAATGTTTTTGGGTTGTGGAACGAATCATCTGCGTTTCCATGATTTCTCATGGGGAAATTTGCTTTGACATACAAGTGCTTTGGATTACAAGCATGTTTCCGGAACGAATTGTGCTCGCAAACCAAGGTTTTACTGTACTAGGATTTGTGGCTGCAACTCGAAGGGTTAAACCACATCTACTGTTTTTGCATTCTCCACTTACCTGGCTGTTGGTAGGGAATTATCCGCTGCCCTGGTGGTGTTCCCTTACATCCTCCTATCCTGAAGCCCTCACACAATCCAGGAAGTGTGTCATTTTTCTCTGAAGCAGGCTTGACATTATGCTATTCCTCTTTTCACTTCAAGGAGATGTACTCTATTTTATGGGACAACTTTACTCAGTGTTTTAGCTAACAGACATGGTTGTGACGTATTCGTCTCTGGTTGTGGCAGATACATTGGATGCACGGATCACCTGGGGAGTGAGAAGGTTCCGTGGCAGCACAGAGTACTGCCGTCAAGCACTCCTGCTCCAGTCCTCCTGGCTCTCACTCGGGCAAACGTATTTCCTGGCTCAGGGCTTCCCCCTGCCCTTCCAAAATCATCTGCCATTAGGAGCAGCAGGACAGTCCATCAGACGTGTCCCAAGGCATCGTGGTGGAAAGCCCTCCAAACTGACTCCTGCCCCTCCCAGTTTCCTCCAAAGACAGGGTTTTCTCCCCCTTTTGTACCTCTGATCCACTTAGCAGAATGCCTGCCACAGTGTGAGAGCTGGTGAATAAGCAGGTTCGGAGAGTATGACAACCAAAGTAGCCCAGAGGGAGACTCACAATTGAAATAATAATTATGTTGTTTTCATAGGCTCTGTTTGTTACTCATATTAACTTCCATATGGACCCAAATCTCTCTGATTGTTCTTCGTACCCTTTCTCTCTGACACTTTACTGTCTCCAACTTTGGAATCAGTCTCCTTTATTTCCAGTGGGCCATGTTCTAAGGATGCAAGAGGCTTACTACCTATGACCTTGATTTCCACACTGTGTGCACAGATGCTTCGCTGGGAGAAGAAATGAGACCAGAAAGAGATACAGGTTTTAAGGGATACTCTGATAAGTGCAGTGGCTACCAGTATGGGCTGTGGGGACAGACAGACAGACCCAACTATTAGCTCAGACTTTATACTGAACACATTACTCAAAATCTCACCTTCAATTTCCTGAAGCCTCCAAGGACTCGTATGAGGGTTAAAAGACGTCATGCTCGTAAAGGGCTCAGTGAGGGCTCAACACATGGAAGTTATCACAGCCGTCCCCCCTTATCTTCGGGGAATCTGTCCCCAGGCCCACAGTGGATGCCTCAAACCATGGATAGTTTTCAAAACCCTACGTTTTTTGCATATGTACCTATGCAGAAGTTTAATTTATAAGTTATGCATAGAGATTAATAGCAATAATGATAAAATAGAACAATTACAACACGTTACTGTAATAACAGCTATGTGAATGTGGTCTCTCAAAATATCTCATATTGTACTCACCCTTCCTCTTGTGCTGATGTGAGATGACACAATGCCTGCGTAATGAGATGAAATGGACGAAGTGATGTGAATGACGCAGGAAGTGTGACATAGTTTTCGGCTACGGTGCCCTCTGTCATCAGAATGGAGATCTCCTACTTCCCAACTGTGGTTGATTGAGGGTAACTGAAACCTCGGAAAGCAAAACTGCAAATAATGGGAGACTAGTGTATTTTTACCATTAGATGAAGACACCCCAAGGTATGAACTAGGGAAAGGAATTATAAGAGTAAGTTATTTGTAACTTTTTCTTTAAAAAATCCAAAAGAGTTATACGATGTTGCAAACACTCTGGTAGCCTACTTAATAACCCTCTCTGCTTCTTTCCTTGAAATAGAAACACTCTTTCACTTGGGGCAGTAATAGCCCAGTTACAAATATCCCTGCAGGGGCGCCTGGGTGGCTCAGTCAGTAAAGCGTCCAACTTCAGCTCAAGGCATGATCTCTCAGTTTCTGGGTTCGAGCTCCCACCTTGGGCTCTGCTGTCAGTGTGGAGCCCCCTTTGGATCCTCTGTCTCCGTCTCTCCCTGCCCCTCCCCTGCTTGTGCTCTTGCTCTCTCTTTCTCTCTCTCAAAACTAAATAAATATTAAAAAGAAGACTTACCTCCCCAGACATCCTGCAGCTAGAATGGCAGGTGAGCAGAAGGAAGTTTGCTGTCTGTGACTTCCTAAAAAGCTACCGTTTTCCTGGCAAAGAGCTGTTTAGTGCCTTTTGCCATTTCTTCCTGTCTGAAGTCCAACCTGGATGCCCGGAGGTGGAGTGGCCATCTCGAAGCTCTGGGGATAAGAGGTCCACACTGTGCTGCTGCATATGACCACATATGCACAGACTGCAGTCTTGAGTCAGTCAAGGTCCTGGCGTGCCGGAGACCAGCTCCAGCAACCAGGGGTTCCCGAAGGAAGAACGGCGTCGGTGAAAATAAAATAAAACTAAAATAAAAACTAAAATAAAAATGGACACAGACAACAGCAGTGTGTTGAACTGGCCGATTTATTGCAGTAAACGTGGCATTATATATGCGAGTGATTTCCTTGTAACATACGCCATCTATGTTTTTCTAACATTACCCAATTCTAAAATTGTTCCTTTGTATAATCACCCAATAAGGAATAACATGATTGTTTTGTCATAACATTCCCTCCTGCCCTTTGCTTATTAATTTCTTTTACTGTTTTTATTATGTATCTATGTTTATCTATAATTTATAAAGTATTTACTTTGCTGTTTTCACGAATTGTCATTTATCTCTCAACACCTCAAGTGGAACAGCTACAGGGACATGACCTCTTAGCTGTTTCCCTGAACCATTCGTGGTTTTGAAGAACAGAAGTGTTCGCCTGGGTCCGAGGTGCCAGGAGGGGGGCCAAGAGGGCCTTAGAAACCCACACCTTATACATTCTCAGAGACACAACGCACCTAGGAACCAATGAACCATTCTGTACTTTAACCGACTAGGTTCAGTCATCATCTGGAATGCCTCCTGGGGGGCCAGGTGGGCCTAGGGGTTGAAGTCACCCGTGCCCAGAGATACACTCCTTAGTTGCCGGAGTGAGGCTTTCAAATCCATACGTCTCTCCTATACAGGCCCTCTTTGCTGGCAAATGTATGAGGCTATCTTTCCTGTAAGTAGAGGAGTCTCCATAGGGGATGGCAAGGGCTAAACGTAAGGCCGCACAATTTCTGGCGGAACCTTATTTTCTTCCCTAATGGTTCTTTTCCCAGGGGGCCTGCCGAGGGCGATTCCCCAACAGACAACACCCCAGGTAGTTTTAAGGCCGAATTACCTAAAAGCGGGAGGACAAGAAGCTTCACTGTGGGTGGTGACCCTGCAGTCACCGATCCGTCCACAGCCCGGGCCCTGCCACTCAGCCTGGGTAGCTCGGCTTCCAGCACTGGCAGGACACAGATGGCTCTCTCCAAACTAATGGTGGAGACTCTGAAAAAAGGGCATTATTTGGAAAGGTCGGTATTAAGGAAACACAGGTTAAGAAAGGGTGCAGTTAGGGAGCTATGACCACCTGTAACTCTGAAGGGCAAGGGAAGGAGGGGTTTCCAGGACTGGAAAAGGAGCAGCCTGCACTGATCACACGAAAGCGACTAGAAGGCTAATTACCCCAAGTTTACAATCTCCTGTTGGTGGTGCCCCCCACTGGCCAAACTCTACTGGAAATCAGAGGGCAGGGGAGCTCCAGTGACATAATTATCTTTAAGTCAGCCTCTCAGGACACTGAACAAGTTGAAGAAGAGTGGAGCGTAGGTACATAGAAGCAAATGGAAAATATCCTTGCACAATGTGGGTAGGTTCCCCTGATGTTGTAGGATTCAGCAGCCCTGCACATGTTAAGGAGGGCAGAGCAAGAGCATAGGAGGAGCCTAAGTCCCCAATGGCACCGGGACTCACCATAGCAGCTGTGAACGAAGTACTCTGAAACATCTAACCGTATGAGGAAAATAAACCATTATGTGGGTACGTCACTTTGGTCCGGTTTCAGTTATACGCCCACAAGCAGTCCTATGTGATTTGTATGCATCTTACATTTGTGGTATCATTAGTTCACACAAAGTATATCTGAGTCATTCTCACTCCGTGTTTACTTTGTATTAGTTGAGAGTCAAATGTTCGTCATTCCTTCTTACCCAAAGGGCCTGCCTTGGCTGAGTGTACTACTTGGTAGATAAGGTCTTAGATAAAATCTGTTAAGGCTGATAGAAGGACTAGAAGGAAAGGAAGAAGCAATCTATAGCAGCAATGAATCACTACATTGGGTCAGGCTGAGAGCCTCTGTTATTGCCTCTGTCTCCCAGGGCTGGGCTCCAAGATCACCCATGTGGGGCAGGAACTTGAACTAAAGGAGCCTCGGCTCCCTCACTTTTTCCTGATGGGGTTCAATGATGGGTCATCTTCTTGTCCCAAGAGGAGGCACTCTGGGCTCTTCTCTGTTACCAAGCCACAGCCACTGCACCTGCAATGGGCCTCTTTCGCCCTCTTTTGCACAAGAGGAGTGCTTTCCTTCCTCGACTCGCACACCAGTTGCCTGTTCCGGTAACTGGTGTGGGCACTACCTGGCCTAGAGTCCTGCCTTGCTCTTGCCAGCTGCCCTTCCCATGCCTTGGCCACAGCCCTAGCCAAGACCCGTGGCTGGAGCCCTGCGATCTGTGAACAGACCTCTCAGACACCATCTGCTTCTCTCATCTCAGGAGCAGTGCCTGCCCTGCCTCTCTGCTGAGTCCGGCCCACCTACTGGCACTCCCCAAAACTCCTCCCCAGACCTCTGCCAATAAACCCTTGGCCTGAATCCTCAGTGGAGATTAAGGTATCCTTTGGACGTGGCCATTCACACTCTTGGCTGAGAACACAGAGCTGTCTGCCACCTCCCGGCATCAGCCCCTCCCTCCCTGGCTGACTCCTCAGTGGCCTGCAGCTCAGAAGGAACAGTAAAAGCGGTAGTAATGTAACGAAAATGACAAAGATGATGCAAATAAAACAATCTACTATGTACTAAGTGCTCACTACATGTCACACACCACCTACGTGCAGCATAGCCCTTGCTTTGCATGGCGACAGCACAAATTTCAAGTATCAATCAAATGATTGATTTCATACATCAGGCCCTCAACAATACAGTTCACAGTTCAAATCTGTTACCCGAGTACCTTAACTGTGAGTACCTGCCTAAGTACAAATTTTGCCGCTAGCTTTTTAGTCCATGAAATGACTATGCAAGTAACAGATCCAAATCATGATCTGTGACCAATCGTGTCACTTCTCTGTCAGTCAGCCAGTCAATAGATGACTGGAATTTGTTATTCAGTTTATGCACAGACAACAAAGCATGTGGTCATGTTGTCTCCTTCATTCCCAGTGGTAAACACCAGTGATATTTACAAAAAAAAAAAAAAAAAAAAAGGATAATCGCATTGCCAACAAAGATAATAGTGTAGCAAGGAAACAAAAAGCAATAGTGGTGAGGGTGAAGTTCAAGTCAAAGGTAAATGGAGATAGAGAAGAAACAGCTGGCTGTGGGATGACATTGTCACTCTGTCACTATTCCACTCTGGATATGCAGCCAGAAGAATTTAGTAAGGGTAAATTTATGAACATAACCGCAGAGAGTAGCCATGCAGGAAAGAATGAAGATGTTCCAAGGGAAGAGACATGGATAAAAAAAAAAAAATCATCTGTCATCTCAAAGATATTTCATGACATCGGAAGTGCAAAGAATAAAATACAGAAAGCTGATCCAAATCTGGAAAGGAGTATGACAATTTGCCAAGGCATGGAAAAAATGCTCACTCTGTACAATAAGTTATATGACGGACAGGAAGGTAAGCACTGTTCAAACTACCCTCGATTAAGTTTTATACAAAAACAAAACAAAACAAAAACCCCCAAACTCAAACATTTAATTCTCAATGTTTCTAACGATTCAAATTACAGTATAACAAATAAAATATTGGGTCTACTAATTTTCTCATTTCCCTAGGCACTTAAAACCAACAAGAAGAGTTGGTTTTCTTTTTTTTTTTTTTTCTAATGTTTATTTTTGAGAGAGAAAGAGTGTGAGTGGGGGAGGGGCAGACAGAGGGAGACACAGAATCCGAAGCAGGCTCCAGGCTCTGAGCTGGCAGCACAGAGCCCGATGCGGCGCTCGAACTCACAAACCGTGAGATCTTGACCTGAGCCGGAGTCGGTTGCTCAACCGATTGAGCCACCCAGGCACCCCTATGTATACTTCTGAATCCATCTTTTCTTGATCCTTCAGCATCCTGCTCCATCAAGTGTCAATTCTCCCTGAGGCAGGCCTGGTTGGTTAGCTCGAGCAACTTTCATTTCCCACTTCATTCTCCTTTGCTTGTTTCTTCAAAAAACAAAACAGAACAAAACAAAACAAAACTACTTTCCCAAACTCCTGTAGCTACCCTCCTGGAAGATGACCCCCAAAGTCTGTTCTCTTCTTCTTTTTCTGAACCTTGAACGTTAGTTGGGAACATGGCCATTCCAAATAAAAACTACATTTCCCAGACGTTCTTCAACTAGTCATGGCCTTGTGGCCAAATACTGGCTCATGGGATGTAAGCAGAAATAATATGTACAATTCCAGAATGTATTCTTGAGAAGGGAATATTCCTTTCCTTCATTCTTTCCTGTTGGCTGGAATGTAGATTCAATAGCTGATGCTGGAGCAGCCATCTTGGACCATGAGTTGGAAGGAGGAATTCCAATCCACAAATTCCAATCCACAGAGTCTACAAATTCGTGAGGACTTGGTGAAATACAGCTGCCATGCCTCCCAGCTTTGGACTGCTACCTGTAAAATTCATTTCTATGGGATAAATATAAGCTTTTACAGCCATTATTGTTTTGGTATTTCTGTCAGTATAGTGAATGTAATCTTAATATACTGAATGACCTACTTCTGGCCAATGAAACCCTTGGGTGAGTGTGCTAGATGGCTTCCAGGCAAGATGCTTTTTCTCCTTGTAAAAGGAGAGTTCTATTTCCCCATCCTGGCTGTCTTCCTGCCTTACATCTTCAGACATGATTATGTGAGGACATAATGCCCAGAGCTGCAACAACCTTCTTATGACCACAAAGGCAAGGCCAAGAAAAATTCAGAGCCACTAACCAGAACGGTGACACTATTGAACTACTGAACTAATCCTGGACCCGCCTACCCCAGATTTCTTGTGCGAGATAATGAACAGCCTTATCATTTAGCTTCCGTGTTGAATATTCTGCTACTTGTAACAGAAAACATTTCCAAGTGACATATTCTCTTGCTATGAATATTTGTGCCCTCCTCCCCAAATTCATAGGTGGAAATCCTCACCCCCAAGGTGATGAAACTAGGAGGTGGGGCCTTTGGTATTTTGGTGTGTGGGTCATGAGGGTGGACTCCAGAGAGCTGCCCCACCCCCTTCCATCATATAAAGATACAGCGAGAAGTCAGCAGTCTGCAACCTGCCAGCGGGCTCTCCCCAGAACCTGACCGTGCCGGCATTCTGATCTTGGACTTCCAAGATTACAAGTAATCTCTACATGTAATGTGGGGCTCAAACCCACAACCCCAAGACCAAGAGTCACATGCTCTACCGACTGAGTCAGCCCCAGCAGCCCAAACTGATTAAGACACCTCTATTGTTCCTACAGGCTCTCCTTTTCAACTGCATCCTTCTTCTGGGCCCTCAGACATGCTCGTCTCATCCATGCAAAATAGTAACAGCTTGCCATGTATCCATTTCTCCCTGCAGCCACTGTATTTTCTTTCCTTTCATGGGCGAGGCTCTGTAAAAAATAGACTATACACGTTATCTGCACCTCCCTGTTACTCACTTTGATCTTCTGTGGCTTTCCTTCTCCCATTCCACTGAGTGTATTAATCTAGGCCACTGATAACCTCTTAATTTGCAAATCCAACAAGACACTTGTTTGTCTTTTTCTTATCTGACCTCTCTATGGCTTTTGTCTTTGATAACCACTTCCGCCTCTGTGAAACCCCCTTCACCTGTGGCTTTTTTGACATCACCCTCACCCGGTTCCCTTTTGACCTCTCTGGCTCCTCATTCTCCATTTCCTTCACGAGTGCCTCCTTTTTTGTCTTTACCTCTTGAAAGATTGGCTTCTTTGGGATGCTATTCTGCCTCACTCTTCCCTTGCTACACTCTCCTTCTAGGCGGTACCTTCCATTCCTGCAGTTTCAAAGACGGAAGGTGGCTTTCTTGAGAATCAGAGACCTATACTAAACTCCTCACTAGGCAGGGTTGAGTCAAAGCTGCTGTGGTCAAATATTATTCCTATTGGATGACATGCCTTATCATGGATTGAATTGTGTTCCCCCCAAAAATATGTGGAAATCCTAATGCCCAATACACGTGAATGTGACCTTATTTGCAGTTGTAATCAAATTAAGATGAGGTCATTAGGATGCGACTGTGAACTTATAAGCAGAGAAGAGACACAGACACACAGGAACACCACCATGTGATGATGAAGGCAGAGACTGAAGATGCAGCTACAAACCAGGAAATGTCTAAGATCAATGGCCACCGCCAGGAGCCAGAAAGAGGCATGGAAGCATTCTCCCCTCCAGTTTTCGGGAGGGCCCTGCTGACACTTTGATTTGGGGCTTGTAGCCTCCAGAGCTGAAACACAACAAATTTCTGTTGTTTCAAGTCACACAGTTTCTGGTATTTTGTCACAGCAGTTCTAGGAATCGAATACACAGTTCCTCCATTGTCCTGCACTTCCTTATCTACACAACCAGTTATGACTTACAATCTCTGCTCTGAATATTTTGCCTTCATCTTTCTCCCAATTCAGGAATGTTCGGTCTTCCACATATCATAGATACGTGGGTTCACAACTTTCAATTTTGTCCTTAGTCTTTTGCTCTAAAGTCATTAAACATACACACAACTTGGGTTTACAACTTTCAATTTTGTCACTAGTCTTTTGGTATAAAGGCATTAAACACACACACACACACACATACACACACACACACACACACACCACTACCATACCATCTACTTAAGTTAGGACATGTTAGGACATGTTAACCCTCAACTCTCAGAATAAGGTACAGTTCTTTAAATTAAATATTTTAAGTTCTGTGAAAGCTCACTGCTTTGTCCCAACTTCCCCAGTATTGTTTCAGAGGCATACTTTATAGCACAAACATTTAAGAGTTTATGTTATGAGTTTCTCTGTGGCAGAGAAAAATATTAATACATAAATATTCATAAGCTCCTTTCCTTGTTTCCAGCCATCTTCCCCCTCCTTTCCCAAATTCTCTTTGACCATCTTGCAAAATTGGGATAATAAAAAAGTGAGAGGAAGAACTTGAGAAGCAGCAGCTGAAGGAATAGTGAGAATTCCTTTTTAAAACGGTAGAGAATCACTTCTCAAAAGAAAGTTTAGATAGATGAAAAGGTGGAGAGGCCTGCTTAGGATCGAGGGAGTTGGGGGAGAGGGGGACGATACAGGCATAGGAGAGAACTTGAAAATAACAGATGAGGAAAAAGGAATTTTAGGAAATCTGCCTGATGTTGTGTGTAGCCCCCTTTGGTACCTTCTCGAGAGTGTGAGGTAGATATTTAAACTGCTTTCAGGGGCGCCTGGGTGGCTCAGTCGGTTAAGCAGCTGACTTCGGCTCGGGTCATGATCTCACGGTCTGTGAGTTCGAGCCCCACGTCAGGCTCTGTGCTGACAGCTCAGAGCCTGGGGCCTGTTTCGGATTCTGTGTCTCCCTCTCTCTGACCCTCCCCCATTCATGCTCTGTCTCTCTCTGTCTCAAAAATAAATAAACGTTAAAAAAAATTAAAAAAAAAATAAACTGCTTTCAATAACATTTTTTTGTCTTTTTCTGGAATTGTATCTCGTTGAGTGTGATTCGTTATAGGACGGGAATAATAAAGCGTCTCAGCCGTATTAGGATTATATATGAATGTGAGCAAAGGCAGTTTATTGTATAGTGGTTAGGGAAAAGGGCTCTGGAGTCAGAAGCCCTGCGTTTGAATCCCGGTCCCAATCCGCTTCTGCTGTGTGTCCGGGGACAATTACTTTACTTCTCTGTGCCCCATATCCCCATCCACGAAAAGGGAGACAGCAGTACCCACTGCACTGGATCGTTGGCAGAATCGTGAGTTCACACACGTAAGGCAATTAGGACTGCGTTTGGCAACGGAAGACCCTCACACGTTATCCAGCAATAAAACAGGAACCTACAGTCTCCCACCTGCTGAAGCAACCCAGCCTTCCGCGGCTCACTGTTCCTAAACTTCTCGGCATGGGTACGGCCGCCAAACGCTCCAGTGCCTGATTCGTCGGTGCAGGCTCGGCTCCGACCTTCCCTCGGGGGTGCTCGGGGACGGCCGCTCGCTCGCGGGGCAGGCTGCCCGCCTCCTCCGGCGTTCGGGGGCATCCTCGACGCCCGGCGCCCCCGACGCGCGCCACCCGCCCGCGCAGGCAGACGTCCCTCTCGGCTCCCCGCGCTCGCGGCACTTGGAACCTCTACGCGAGCTTTCCTCCCTGTCGCGCTGTAAACTGTTCAGAGCCTGACTCGCCCGGGCATCCTAGATGCTCAATTAAAGTGGCCGTAAAGGCAAACGCTGTACTTTCTCCCGCTATACAAAACGGGGGGGGAGGGGACCCTGTGCGAGGGCTGGGGGCGGGAGACTCGGTCGGGAGGAAATGTCTCTCCAGCCGGAGGCCCGTTGCCAAACGGGCTCCGCCGGGACACGTAGCCCGGAGGCGAGGGCGGGGCTCCCCGGCCGGGACCCCTCCGCGCCCCGCGGGCCTCCAGCCTGGCCCCGGGCGCCCGCGGTCACGTGACCCCCCCACCCCCGGCGCACAGCTGGAGGCGGGTCCCCGCCCTCCCCCGGGAGCGGAGGCGCCGGAGCGGGCGCGGTGCATTGTGGGCAGAGGGGCGGGGGTTGGGAAGATGGCGGCTCCCAGCCTCCTCAACTGGAGGCGGGTTTCCTCCTTCACGGGGCCGGTCCCCCGCGCCCGGCACGGACACCGGGCCGTGGCTATCCGGGAGCTGATGATCATCTTTGGAGGGGGCAACGAGGGCATCGCGGACGAGCTGCACGTCTACAACACGGGTAGGCGCGGCGGCAACTCTACGGCCCCGCCTGTGGGAGCCGCGGAGGGGGAGGGGAGGCGAGGCGGCGGCCGCGGCCCTGACAGCTGTCACCGCCGGGTCACTGCCTCCTCGGGCGGGCTGCGGGGAGCGCGGCTCGGCCGGGCGGGTCCGGGTTCCTCAGCGTCCCGGGCGGCAGCTCCGTTTTCCCGGGGCCCCGCGGGGCGGAACCGGGCCCTGAGCGGGGCGCGCCGGCCCTCAGGCAGGCGGTCCGGGACCTCCTCCCCCCCCTCCCACCCCCCCGCGCCCCAGCCCTGCTGGCGGACGTAGGCGAGAGAGAGACAGACAGAGAGAGAGAGAGGCCGTTTTCACCCGCCGGGGCCTCTTCCCGGAGTCTCGCCCACTCCGGGGGTCCGAGATCCCTCCCCTGTCAAAAACCAAAACCAACTCCAAACCGAAGCTGCGCCGGGCCCCTCTCGTCGTTGCCTGCGGTCTTTCCTTAGGAGGGAGATGGGCGGGGCGGGGCGGGGGGCGAGCAGGGAAAGCGAGAGGCGTTCTGGTGCTCCCCCCACGAATACAGCCCCGCATCTGGCCGGTGGCAGTCAGGGCTTTTGCCCCGCGGGTCCCCCTGCGCGCTGGCGGGGGAGCGGCCGGTGGCTGAGCAGGGCGCCCGGCTCCCACCGTGGGGCGTGCTTGCTCAAGTTCAGCTGTGCAGCGCTCCGGAAGACGACTGTCAGCTGGAGCGCCGCTGCGACTCACCAGTGCCCCTGGCCGAGGGCCCCGGGGGTAGATAGGAGGGCGGCGTTCCGTTTTCTCCGCCGTGGAAACGCGCCCGCTGTCGCGCAGGAGCTGTTTCCTCGGTGTGAGGCTGATTGCTGAATTGGGGGTCTATGTCACGATCAACGACTCGGACCAAATAACTTAGTCATAGCGGTGAATACAGTAGTGGCGTAGGGGATAGGGGACATTTTATTTTACTTTTTCACCCCCCCCCCCCGCACTCCACTATTTAGTTAAAAAGTTATTTGACAGTTTGGTGTAGTGTAGAAATCCTGGCTTTGGAAGGTGACACCTGGTTTGAATTTTGCTCTGCCGGGTGCCCAGGATCAGCGCTAAAGTCACCAAACTTAAATAGCCGATTTTCACTGGTAGAATGGAGATGATGATACCAAGCAAGGTTTGGGGAAGAATTAATGACATCGATCAGGGTTTCTCCAACAGCAGCATGTGGCCGTTTTGAACCGGAGGAATTAGTTGTTGGAAGAGCTTGCACGGACCTTGTAAGATGTTTGGCAGCGTCTCTGGGCCCTTCCCACTAGTGGCCAGTAAGCATCTCTCCTCTCCCTCTCCAGTAAGGCAACCGCAAAGTTATGTTGTTCTCCTGGGGGCAGAGTCATCCCCAGCTAAGAGCCACTGATCTGGAAGATACATATAAAGTACACACCCATAGTTTGTGACAACAGTGTATTATAATCGGTCTTAATTTTATTTTGGCAACTAGTTACAAATCAGTGGTTCCTACCAGCGGTTAGAGGAGACATCCCTCCAGGTTGCGCTGCCCATGGATTTGTCTGTGATGGTACCAGAATATTAGTGTTCGGGGGAATGGTTGAATATGGAAGATACAGCAATGAGTTGTATGAGTTGCAAGTAAGTGTATTTAAAATTTATCTCAATCTGCAGCTTTAATAATGATCTTGCTCTTCATTCTTTGAAAGATTGCGAAATATTTCATTAATGTATTTGAAATAGTGTGAACTTCACATTTTAGAGCTTCAAAGAAAATGTTTCCACTTCACTAAAAAGCCAAAGTTTCTAACATGAGTCTTTTTTTCAATACTCAGTGTAACATTTGTAACATAAAGATATGTTACTTAGCATCAATTGTACATGTTACATGTTTGGGTTTTTGTATCTTAGTGTCATAGTTCTTCAATTTTAGCAGCAACAGAAGCATCTGGAGGGCTTGTGAAAACACAGATTGCTGGGCCCTGCTCCCAGAGTTTCTGAATCAGTATTGTCTGATGTGAAGGCCTCCCTCCTTGAATTCTTACCAAGTTCCCCTGTGCTGCTGCTGGTCCCCAGACCATATTTTGAAAACCTCTGCTCAGTTATAGAAATTGTTACCATTACACTAATAATCACTTTTTCCCCCTGGCAGTATATGTGCACATGCTCACAGACGCACACACACACACGCACGCAAGACAGTTTCTTATGTCCTTTTATGTTTGGTTCTCCTAAACCGCACTCAGAGCCCTCTCTGACAGCCCTTAATTGACTTTTATTTCCAAACTGTGCATGTGTTCACAGGGCTATTATCATGAGGGCATCTGGTAATTGACAGATGTGGGTGAATTATACCTATTTATGAGCAAATCATTTTAGATAAATAGAGCATCTATGGCCAGAGTATAAGTTTTGGAGTTTGGTTTGTTAAATGACCTTTATGCATACTTAAAGGTTGAAATATATACTAATTTCAGAAAGTAAGAATGTATAAATTACGTTTAATCTTTTTTTTTTAAATTTTTTTTTTAACGTTTATTTATTTTTGGGACAGAGAGAGACAGAGCATGAACGGGGGAGGGGCAGAGAGAGAGGGAGACACAGAATCGGAAGCAGGCTCCAGGCTCTGAGCTGTCAGCCCAGAGCCCGACGCGAGGCTCGAACTCACGGACCGTGAGATCGTGACCTGAGCCGAAGTCGGACGCCCAATCGACTGAGCCACCCAGGCGCCCCAAATTACGTTTACTCTTAAAGCTATATATATTTAATTTTTCATTTGGAAAATACTTTGAAACTGTTAGCGTTTGAGTTATTATGTTTACTATTAGGTTGCTGTTGAGAAAAGCTGTGAATATGGAGGAGTAGACTGAATTTCCATTGCAGTGTTTATTTTAGTTCCAGAAGTTGTCTGCTTACGTGTCATTTGTCCCCAGGATAGCTTATTGGAGCCTTCTAATTGGATTTCCATTAAAATGTATTGGTATGGTGTTATACTATTGACAATATAGGAATGTTTTCCTGATTTTGCCTGATTGTATTTATGCTCTTTTTTAGGCAAGTCGTTGGTTATGGAAAAAAGTGAAACCCCACCCCCCTTCTTCTGGTTTACCTCCTTGTCCCCGGCTTGGACATAGCTTCTCTTTATATGGTAACAAATGCTATTTGTTTGGTGGTCTGGCAAATGAAAGTGAAGACTCAAACAATAATGTTCCCAGGTATGCTGATTCTTTTTCAGACCAAATGTTTGTTTTATGACTTTTAAGAACATTTAGTTTCTTTCATTTTTAATTACTAAAAGGGATGAAGCTTAGCCTTTTGCATTTGAACCTAACAGTGAACAAATTTGGGTGCACTTATATTTTCCGTAGTCCCTGGAGTATGTATCTGTTTTCAAAACTATGCCTTTTCTAATCAGAAATCATCTTATTAAATGATACCAATATACTGCTTATAGCAGCATATTTGTATGTTTTGAGTCATGATGTATTTTAGTTGTCATAAACGATAATAAAAAGTAACAAATGGTTATTTTCAAATTAGATGTCTCTAGGAATTTGGTGACAAAAAATTTCACTACAAGATGAAGGCCATCATATCCATTTTTCATACAGGAAGCCATTAAGGTGGTTCATACAAGCAAATACTTTTTGAACCAATCCTCTCCTCTTTTCTCCAAACAGAACTATCACTACCTCTTTTCTTTTTTGATCACAGTGTTTTGATCACATTGTCATAGCACTCAGGATTTGGAGATTTAGAGTCCAAAAGACTGTTTTCTGATTCACTGCTTACCATGTGTGTCCTTTAGTGGAAGTAATCTAACCCTGTTTTCCTTGACTGTGAAATGGGACTGATTAAATACTTAACATTTCAGTGTCATTATAATGGCTAAATAAGATTGTTGGCATCAATCCTTCAATAAGATTGTTGACACTTTCAGGTTGTCATCAGCATAGTATCTACATTACATTGATGTTAGAGGCTTAGCTTTTTTGGTTTTTCAAACTTTAAAAAATAACACATACTAAAACATCACAGAAAACTTGGAAACTGGAGAAAGGAAGAAAAATTTATCCTACCATACTAATCCAGATACTTCTACTTCTAGCACGTGTCTTTTTCATTTTTAAGTTAAATAGATGTTTTTAGTTATAGACTTGTAAAAATTCAAGAAGTTAGAAAATATATGAAGTTCTTTCTGTCAACAACACTGTCCTCCAACAGAGGCAAACATAATTCAAGTTGATGTGCATCTTTTAGAACCTTTTTCTTGTAACATTTATTAGTCAGCTTTTTTTTTAGGTTATATTGTATATATTATATATAATGGGCATGCCTCTCAAGTTTATGCAGCTTGAAGGAGCAAATAGACACAATGCTTTTTAAAGCCTCTGGTTAAAGCAGATTCATTTCTGTTCACATTCTGTTAGTCAGCGATCCAGAACTGTGTGTTCTGTGCTTGGCATTTTTGTTGAAAATCAATTAACCATAACTGTAAGGATTTATTTATGGACTCTCCATTCTGTTCTCTTGATCTATATGTCTAGCCTAATGCTGGTACCACACTGTTTTGATTACTATAGCTTTGTAGTAAGTTTTGAAATTGGAAGATATAAGTTCTCAGATTTTATTACGCTTTTTCAAGAGAGTTTTGGCTATTCTGGGTCCTTTGCATTTCTATTTAAATTTAGGATCAGCTTGCCAATTTCTGCAACAAGATCTGCTGGAATTTGGTAGGTACTGTGTGAAAAATATAGATAAAATTATGGAGAATTACTATCTTCTTAATATTGAGTCTTCCAACCCAGGAACCTGGAATGTCTCTCCATTTATTTAGATCTTCTTTAATTTCTCCCAGCAATATTTTGAGGTTTTAAATGTGTGTGTCTTGCTCTGATCTTATTAAATTTATTCCTAATTTTTTTGTTCTTTTCAATGACGTGAATAGATTTGGTTTCTTAATTTTATTTTTGGATTGTTTATTGCTAGTGTATAGAAATATAATTGGTTTATTGCTAATATATAGAAACACAGTTGCTCTCTGTATATTGAGTTTGTATTCTGTGACCTTGCCAAATTCATTTGTTATTTCTATGTATGTATGTATGTATGTATGTATTTTGTTTATTTATTTATATACTTTTGAGAGAGAGAGCATGCAAGCAGGGGAGGGGCAGAGAGAGGAAAAGAGAGAATCCTAAGCAGGCTCCACACCCAGCAACATGGAACCCAATGCAGGGCTCAGTTTCACCACTGTGAGATCATGGCCTGAGCTTAAATCAAGAGTCAGACACTTACCTGACTCAGCCACTCAGACTCCCCTCATTTGTCATTTCTAATTATACCTCTGTGGATTTCAGTTTTATTATTATTATTATTATTATTATTATCGATTCTTTGGAGCTCTTTATATATTTTGTTCTTACGTTCCAAATATTTTTTCCATGTCTTTTGTCTACCTTTTTGTTTTTAAAGAGTTTCATTTTTGTCTTATCAGGTTTGACAATATTTTTTTATTGCTTTCTGGGATTTTTTTTTTCCTTGCTTAGGAGTTTCTCCTATGCCAAAATTATTTTTCTATATTTTCTATAATGTCTAGTACATTCTGTATTTTTCTGATATATTCACAGATTTATTCTTTATGTTTCAAATATTTATAGATTTAGAATATACTTTTATGACTAGTATGAAGATTTTTACTTTTCCTTCCTAATGGATTTCTAATTCTCCCACCACCATTTATTAAATAAGCCATTTTTTTCCTCACTGATTTGAAGTCCTATCTCTGTCATATCTTAATCCTCATTTAAATGGGTCTTTTTCTAAATTCTCTAGACTAGGGGTTACAAACTACACTGTATGGGCCAAATTTGGCCTGCTATCTTTCTTTGTTAATAAAGTTTTATTGGAACACAGCCATGCCGATTCATTTGCATCAGCAGTCTCTGGCTGCTTTCATATTAAAAGAGCTAAGTTGAGTAGTTGTGACAGACCTGAAGGCCTCCATAACCTAAAATATTTACTGTCTGACTTTTTACAGAAAAGGTTTGCCAACTCTTATTCAAGACTGTATTCTGTTTCATTAGTATATTTACCCTTTATCATTACTTGTGATCTTTGCTGTAGGTTTCTAGTATTTGCCTTTGGTGAGGTTAAAGAAAAAAATTTTTTTTAATTTCCAGTTTGCTAATTGTTTTTTTTTCTCTCCTTTTAACCAAAAATGGATGTCTGGATTCATTTCAGACATGGAAATGAACTTACTGATTTTTCCTTTAATCCATTAATTTTGTTAATTATATTGTTAGGTTCTGAAATGAGTCATCTTTTTATTTGTAGTTAACCCCCAGTTCGTTGCATTACAGTGTTCTTTTCATACTTTGCTGAATTCATTTTGCTAACATTCATTTATATTATCTGTATTCACTGGTGATTTTTCCTATAGTGTTTTTATTTGGGGTAGTGAGATCCTGTTCTAATCTGATTTGAGTAGCAGGGTTCTGTTATTCCTGGGAACGTAACCAGGGCTGTGTTTTGAGGTTATGGGAAGCTCTCCATTTTTTATTATGCTTAAATAGCATAATTTCTTGAATATTTAGTAGAAATTTCCCATAATTGAGATTGGTACAGTTTAGGAAGATGATCGTTGACTTCTTTTTCAAATATCTCTTATAGTTATTGATCTATTTAGATGTTCTACTTTCTCTTGAGTCACTTGGTAATTTATGTTTTCCCTGAAAAATCACCCATTTCATTTAGATTTTTATATTTATTGATAAAAACTGTAAGACAGTTCTCTGTATCTCTTTGAAATCTCTATATCTGCTCTTTTCTCATTTTTAGATGCATGTGTTTTCTTTTCTTAACCAGACTCGCTAGTGGTTTGTTATATTACTTGTTTTCAAAGAACCACGTTTTAGTTTTACTATTTTTCTTTTTCATTTATTTTCTTTAACTGTATTCCATTTCTTTACATTTTTCCTTTTTTCTAACTTCTTTTAAACTTTTAATAGTTTGGATGCCTTTTCTAATTTTTTTCTAACTTCTAGTAATTTGAATGATTATTGATTTATTTTCAAATAAATGCTACATATTTTTCTCTGGTTATGGCTTTGGCCATATTCCATAGGTTTTGGTATATAGTGCTCTTATTGTCATTAATTTTAATGTTTTTTTTTACATTTTAAAAAATGTTTATTTATTTATTTTTGAGAGAGAGGGGGGCAGAGAGAGGGAGAGAATCCCAAACAGGCTTCACACTCAGTAGAGAGCCCAGTGTGGGGCTTGTGCTCATGAACTGTGAGATCATGACCTTAGCTGAAATCAAGAATTGGACGCTTAACCAGGCGCCCCTATTTTCTCTTTAACCCAAAAGTAATTTGACATAAAAGTTTAGTTTCCAAATGGAAACTTTTGTTATTGTTGCTAATACCTAGTTTTATTATATTGTGATAAAAATATGTGGTGTATGGGGTTTTTCCTTCTTGGAGATTGTCTTTGTGGTGTATGTGGTATATGTGATTGTTCCGTAGGAACTCATAAAGATTGTAAGTTCTTGACTGTTTGGGGATTAGGTTCTTTTTTAAAAAAATTTTTTTTAATGTTTGTTAAACATCTCTTTTTTGAGAGAGACAGAGACAGAATGAGAGTGGGTTAGGGGCAGAGAGAGAGGGAGACACAGAATCTGAAGCAGATTCTCGAACTCACAGACCGTGAGATCATGACCTGAGCCGAAGTCAGACGCTTAACGGACCAAGCCACCCAGGGACCCCAAGAACAAGTATTTTATAGTGACTTCTGAGGCTTGGTCACAGCCTCAGAACCAAGGCTTGGCTGTGACCAAGCCTCAGAAGTCACATAGTGTCATATCACCGCACTCTAGTTGAAGCAGTCACAAGCTTGCCTGGAATTGAGGGTGAGGACAGACATACCTACCTCCTGAATGGAAGTGTCAGAGGATTTGTGGCTATGTTTTCAAACCATCACAGTTGTTGTCTTGGATGTGAGTGTTGGTTAAATGATGGCAGGAATTTTTTTAATCTCTTCTGTTTGCTGCTGATCCCCGCAAGAGTACCTGGTGCATGGTAGTTTTTGATAAATACGTGGTGAATAAATGAGGAAGGGGTTTTTGCTCTCCTAATGCCTTTCTGTACTAAATGAATGTTTCATAGTAAGCATATCTTATCTTTATAAATAGAAACAAAAATCAAATAGAAGATATATGTTCTGTTAATGTTTTAATATTATTTCATGATATCCTAGATATTTAAATGATTTCTATGAGTTGGAGCTACAGCACGGTTCTGGTGTTGTGGGTTGGAGCATTCCAGTGACTAAAGGGATTGTGCCTTCTCCAAGAGAATCCCACACAGCTGTGATATATTGCAAAAAAGATTCTGGAAGTCCTAAAATGTATGTCTTTGGTGGAATGTGTGGTGCTCGCCTGGATGATCTATGGCAACTTGACTTAGGTAAGCTTACCTTGATTCAGACTCAGGAAGTGGTTTTGATTGATAAAGGAAAATGTAAAAATCCTTTGAAAAATATTTTCGTTAAAGTATTTATCGAGTCACACTTACGTTTATAGAAGGCACGTGTAGCCAGCTCTGGAACAGGTGAGATGTGACGTGAGTGGTTGCTGATCAATAAAGTTAAACAAATGAATGTTTGGTTTATGGCTGTAACTCTCCTGTGTTCCTTATAAGTAGGGTCGCCATATGTCCTGGTTTGTCTAAGGTGACTGATTAATGCTTATTGTCCCATGTAACTATCAGTAGTACCAATTACCACTCTGTAAAATGTCCCAGTTGGGGATGATCAAATTTATATGGTTACTCTGTCTACAGAAAATGTAGCATTAGTAATGTTATTACTGGTCAGTGAAAAACCCTGGGCTAGCTAGCTCTTTTTAAAAGGATCCTAGGAATGAAGTGATTGGGAGGTAGGTGTGCCTCTCACTTTTGACTGTCTTCTACACAATGTGCTCTTACTTAAAATGTGAAAATCTCTAATTTGGTTTTCATTCAAAATTGGTGGCACCCTAAATACACCTCTGTATTTCAAACACTAACGTTCAAGTATAAATAGATTACTATAATTAGCTATTTATGTTGGCTGTAAATGCTCATTTTAAGATGAAATTCAAGTAATGGTTTTGAAAGAGTTTTGCTTCTTTTTGGTAAGTCCTTTTTTATTTTTGAAGATTCTGCAAGTTGAGGTAATTTGCTATTATTAGACCAAATTGCTAATATACTTAATTTTTACTTCTAGAAACGATGTCGTGGTCAAAACCAGAAACTAAAGGGACGGTGCCACTTCCACGAAGCCTTCACACAGCCAGTGTTATAGGAAACAAGTATGGTGGTGGTTTCTGGTTTTTTTGTTTTTCACTTTTTTTTAACCAACTTAAGAAAGACACACACAGGGAAGAGTGGTGCTACCAAGTTCTTAGGAATAGATTGTTGAATTTAATAGTGTTTGATTGTTTCCTGAAGCAAAAATAATAAGCCTACAGAGGCTAAAATACTTCGGCATTTTCTTGTCACGCTGCCTCTTATACTTGTGTGCATTCCTCACAGTGCTTTCCTTGCACAGAGTACATTTACTTAAGTCTGAGGCACAGGCATCCTGATCTGTTCTCTGTTGCCAGGTTTGACACACCTAACTCAGTGTTTCGTTGTACTTATTTTTGGTAGTACTTGACTTATACTCAGGTATGTACTCAGAATGTACACTCACTGGTTGAACTTTGGATAGAGTTATGGTTAGACCGTAAACTCTGTAACCAGATGCCTGAATTCACGTCTCCAGTTTTGGTACTTGTTCTGTATGACCTGGGGCAAGGAAATTTAATCTGTCTATACCTCAGTTTCCTTACATATAAAATACAGTCAATAATAAAACCTACTTCACGAGGTTGCCTTCAGGATTAAATGGATTAATACATATGAAATGCTCCAAACAGTGCCTGCTACATAAGGAGTACGCCATAAAGGTTAGCTATTACTATCATCAGCAAGTTCCCTTACTTGTGCATTATTGTGTAAATAGAATTTAATTAAGTATTTTCTTGTGTAGGGACTTTACCTTAAAAGTAATGTTTTAGGAAACAGCTACAACCTCATTAGTTCCTTTTAAAAAATAGCCATAAACAAAATCTGATAGGTACATTTTAAAAAATCTCAGAACCCTTTTATAAAATGTGGTTTTCCACTGGAACTCTAATATAGAAAATAGGTATAAAATAGAGCTTCTCCATGGGGCGCCTGGGTGGCTCAGTCGGTTGAGCGGCCGACTTCGCTCAGGTGATGATCTCGCGGTCCGTGAGTTCGAGCCCCGCGTTGGGCTCTGTGCTGACAGCTCAGAGCCTGGAGCCTGTTTCAGATTCTGTGTCTCCCTCTCTCTGACCCTCCCCCATTCATGCTCTGTCTCTCTCTGTCTCAAAAATAAATAAACGTTAAAAAAAAATGTTAAAAAAAAAAAAATAGAGCTTCTCCAGTTGGCATGCTGTCACATCGGCCCTAAGCTCTGCCTGATGAGCCTTTCTCCTTCAAGCAGTCATTAGGCATGTCTCAAGAACCTTTAGGGGCCCGAGGGACATAGTTAAAGGGTTTTTGTGTTTTGTTTTGTCTTCATGTTTATTTATTTATTTTGAGAGAGAAAGAGAGGGAGAGAGAATCCCAAGCAGGCAGGCTCCTGCGGGGAGCTCGATCTCACAAACCATGAGATTGTGACCTGAGCCGAAATCAAGAGTCAGATGCTTAACTGACAGAACCACCAGGTGCCCCAAAAGTTTTTTATTTGAGTGATATCAGTGACCAAAGTTATAAGAAACTTAATCTTCTTTGGTTACTGTATGCATACAACTCTAAATTTGACTTTGGATATCATAGATCATTTGACTGTCTTTCTGAGTGAGGTTCACTCATTATAAATAGTATTGATTTTCAAATGTATTAGAATTGAAATATTTTCCACTTAAGTAACTTGCCAGAGACAAATAATTTGATTCTGTATTGCTTCATAGAATTGTAAACTCTTCAGAGAAGATTGCTTTATTCATTATCTTATTCCCATTACCTTGACCATAATAAGTGAGTTAATAGTCCTGAAGCTTTGAGTAAACAAGTAAGTTTAAGTCTATTCTTAGCATTGAAAATCTAAAAAGAAAAAAAAAGTAAAGCTCTAGAAAAAAAAGTCAGCCACTTTATGTTCTCTCTTTTTGTTGTTCAGGATGTACATTTTTGGTGGATGGGTTCCACATAAGGGGGAGAATATTGAGACTTCACCTCATGATTGTGAATGGAGATGTACTAGTTCATTTTCTTATCTAAATCTGGGTAAGTCTTTTAAGAGCTACTTATTGAAATAAAATTTATTAATAAAAGAGTTCTTGTTACTTTGTTATTTAAAAGCAATACTGTAGTCATGGATATTGCTGTCTTGTAGATACAGCAGAATGGACCACCCTCGTATCGGATTCTCAGGAAGATAAAAAAAATTCAAGACCAAGACCACGAGCTGGACACTGTGCTGTAGCAATTGGCACTCGATTGTATTTTTGGAGTGGAAGAGATGGCTACAAAAAAGCACTGAATAGTCAAGTTTGCTGCAAGGATCTTTGGTATCTTGATACTGGTAGGTAAGAGTATTTAACGAATAGAATTTTCTTTTAGGTCAATAAATACCTGAGCACTGTCTGTCTCTTAAAACTTATTGTAAATGCCACTGCCTCTCTTTTCCATAATTAAAAATGAATGGAAGAAATATTACATTGGAGTAGATATTTCTCACTCCCTGAGAGGTTTTTTTTAAGTTTATTTATTTATTTTGAGAGAGAGAGAATCCCAAGCAGGCTCTGCGCTGACAGTGCAGAGGCCAGTGTGGGGCTCAAACCCACGAACCACGACATCATGACCTGAGCCGAAATTGGATGTTCAACCAACTGAGCCACCCAGGTGCCCACGAGAGCCCCTCTCTTTGAGTGTGTAGACTCAAACCCACGAACCACGACATCATGACCTGAGCCGAAGTTGGATGTTCAACCAACTGAGCCACCCAGGTGCCCACGAGAGCCCCTCTCTTTGAGTGTGTAGACTGGGATATGGTGACTCCCTTCCAAAGCATAGAATATGGAAAGAGAAAAACAGTGGCTGTATGGAAACCTGGAAAACACCACCTTAATCAAGTAATTAGTGTTAATATCACTAGTGATAGTCATGTTAATATCATTTATCCCTGCTTCTCATATCATGTGATAGGAAGAAACTTCACCTTTGTATTACCCCAAAACCTATAACCCCACTCTGAGAGAACATATCAGATAAGCGCAAATTGAGGGACATTCTAGACATTCTACAGAATATGTGAACAATACTCTTAAATAAAAGTTTCAAAGTGATGAGGGGGGCTTTGAAAGCAATGAGTTGGACTCTTGATTTCATCTCAGGTCCTGATCTCATGGTTCATGAGATCAAGCCCTGCATAGGACTCTGTGCTGGCAGTGTGGAGCCTACTTCGGATTCTCTGTCTCCCTTTCTCTCTGCCCCTCCTCTGCTCTCTCTCTCTCTCTCTCTCTCTCTCTCTCTCTCTCAAACTGAATGGATATACACTTTAAAAAAAGTTTCAAAGTGATGAAAAACGAGGGAAGTGAGAAATAGTTACAAATTGGAGGAGACTAAGGAGATATGATGACTAAATGCAAGGTGGTACACCCTAGATTGGATTAAAACAAACAAAAATGTAAATAGAAAATTGGTGAAATCTGAGTGGTCTGTAGTTTAGTTAACATTATTATTCCAGTGTTAATTTCTTAATTTTGACAAATGTGTTAGCATTAGGGGAAACTGAGTAAAGATAAAGAATATATGGGCACTCTGCATTTTTTTTTTTTTTTGGTAAATCTAAAAGTATTCCAAAGTAAAACCATTTTTTAAAAAGTATTACAACACTACAAATTTATTAAATATGGAGCTCATCTATTTTTTAATAAATACTTATTGATTGATACTGTATACCAGGAATTGTTCTAAATTGTTCTAAATGCTGAGAAGTGAAATGCTACAGCAGTGAAAGAGACTGATAATGTCCCTGATGTCAAAGAACTTATATTCTTAGAGAGTATGAGGGCAGGGGGGATGATGGGCACTAATCAAACAAATTAACAAAATCAGTTCCATTTCTGGTAAGCATGTGAAGACGGTAAGACCAGTGGGATAGTAATGGGAGGCACTGGAGTAAAGAGGGGTGGGGTTAAGTTTGGAGTGGGTAGTTAGAAAAGTATGAAATGGCATTTGGAATATAATCCAGATGGGGAGAAGATGCTATCCGTGGAAAAGGCTGGGGGAGCAACACTGTAGGAAGAGTGAACAGCAAGTACAAGGGCCCTGAAATGGGAATGCGTGGCTCGTTTGGGCCCAGTGAAAGAGGAGAGTGTAGGGATGGAGGTTAGAAAAGTGACCACAGGACAGATCTTGTAGGGCCTCAAACATCATGGTAGAGTTTAGATTGTTTATAAAGTACAATCTTTTGTACTTTATAGTTATTTATTAGTACTTTTAGTTATTTATTAGTTTGAAGGAGAGACGTGTCGTGATCTGATGTACATTTTGCAATGGCCACTGCAGTTGCGTGGAAAATAAATTGGAGGTGAGCAAAGGTGCACACAGTGAGGCAAGTTAGGAGACTTTCACAGCAGTCAGAGAAGTCTTAGACTACGGTGGTGCCAGTGGAGATGCAGAGAAGTGGCTGAATTCAGGATATGTTTTGGAGTTCTTGTTGACAGAACTGGCTGATGAATTGGGGGTGGCATATGACAGAAAGGACAGGAGGATGAAGTTTTTAGCTTGAATAATTTGGTGGTATTTCCACTTACTGAGCTGGAGAAGACTGAGGAGAAAACTGGCTTGGGGAGAAAATTAAGAGTTCCATTTAGACCATGCTAAGTTTGAAATAAGGAGATCAAATAAGTAGTTGAGGAACAAAGAAGTCTGGAGGCCAGCGGAGAATCAGATTTGGAGATGATGTAATGTGCACTGTTATATGAGAAAAGCAGATTATAAAACATATCTATAATTCCAGGGTTTTTTTTAAGTGTATAAATAGAAAATTCTGGAAGGATACAGTAGTATGCCAAAGTGTTATCTAAAAGATGAGGGACACCTGGGTGGCTCAGTCGGTTAACCATCTGACTTCGGCTCAGGTCATCATCTCACAGCTTATGAGTTCGAGCCCTGCATCAGGCTCTGTACTGACAGCTCAGAGACTGGAGCCTGTTCAGAGTCTGTGTTTCACTCTCTCTCTCTGCCCCTCCCCTCACTCGCACTCTGTTTCTGTCTCTCTTTCTCTCTCAAAAATAAATAAACATTGGGGCGCCTGGGTGGCTCAGTTGGTTGAGCATCCTACTTCAGCTCAGGTCATGATCTCGTGGTTTGTGAGTTTGAACCCCGCATCGGGCTCTGTGCGGACAGCTCAGAGCCTGGAGCCTGCTTCAGATTCGGTGTCTCCGTCTCTCTCTGCCCCTCCCTGACTTGTGCTCTTTCTTTCTCTCAAAAATAAACATTTTTAAAAAATTAAAAAAAAAATTAAGATAATTGATGGGGCACTTGGGTGGCTTAGTTGGTTAAGCATCCAACTCTTGGTTTCAGCTCAGGTCATAGATCTCACTGTTCATGAGTTCGAGTCCCGTATTGGACTCCATGCTGCTGGTGCGGAGCCTGCTTGGGATTCTCTCTCTCTTTGCCCCTCTGTCTCTCTCTCTCTTTCTCTCTCTCTCTTTCTCTCTCTCTCAATAAATAAATAAACTTTAAAAAAAGATAATTGATTTATGCTAAGTGAAATTAGTCAGAGAAAGACAAATATCATATGACTTCACTCATATGAGGACTTTAAGAGACAAAACAGATGAATATAGGGGAAGGGAAGCAAAAATAATATAAAAACCAAGAGGGGGACAAAACATAAGAGACTCTTTTTTTTTTTTTAATCTTTTATTTAAAAAAAATTTTTTTTTTTGAGACAGAGACAGAGACAGAGCATGAATGGGGGAGGGTCAGAGAGAGAGGGAGACACAGAATCCGAAGCAGGCTCCAGGCTCTAGGCTCTAGGCTCTAGGCTCTGAGCTCTGAGCTGTCAGCACAGAGCCCGACGTGGGGCCTGAACTCACCGTGAGATCATGACCTGAGCTGAAGTTGGACGCTTAACCGACTGAGCCACCCACGCACCCCCATAAGAGACTCTTAAATACGGAGAACAAACAGAGGGTTACTGGAGGGATTGTAGGAGGGGGGATGGGCTAAATGGGTAAGGGGCATTAAGGAATCTACTCTTGAAATCATTGTTGCACTGTGTGCTAATTTGGATGTAAATTTAAAAAAATAAAAAAATATAATTGAAAAAATAATAAATTGAACAACAAAGTTAGAGACTAAATGCTTTGTATGGAAGAAGCACATACTAGCAAGCGGGAAAGAAATATAGAAAATCCAACTTACTGTTGCATCTTTGAAATTGGGAGTTATTACCTGAAGTCCAAGGATAAACTTCAATCCCTGAGATTGGAAGAAAAAATGTGTGTGTATAAATTTTTCTTGGTAGTGAATACATCACTTGAAGCAGATTGTCTAAGCGATCTGTGACTTTTAAAAGATTAAAAATTACTGGCTCTGAATGGCCAGTTTTTCCATAAACCTTAGACGGTGTCAATTTAAAAGTTATCATGGCTACTGTCATAAAGTTGGAATTTAGATTTTGCTTCTCCTCTTGATAAGTTGGCATGAATTTTGGGAACTGGGGAAATGAGGGCTCTTCATCTTGCTTTTTTTCACTTATAGTTAATCTTTGTGAATTTGATAGCATTTAAGAGTAAATAATGCCATAAGGCTTTTTATTAAAAATAGTCCTTTGCTCCCACCTTCCTCTCATTTTCCTTGCTTCACAAGCATCTGCTTTCAACTCTGTTAAACAATCCTTTTGGGATTTCCTTCCATATTTCCATATAACATTAATATATTACTTTGATTTTTTTCAGTTTAGGCATAAAATGATCACTTTCTACTATAACAGTTAAGGATTTATCTCTTCTTCCCACCATTCCTTGCTTCTCTGCTCTATACCTTTCCTACCCTCATTCTCTCAATATGGTTATGCAGCAATTTTGTTAGATGAGTAGTCATTGTTTACCTTATGACCATATAAACACTGTTCACAGGTGAGCCATGCCATGGATTAATAATTGTCATTTTTGTTTGTCTTTGATTTGTATGTATTTACCACCAATTCAGTCCATACTCTTTAATTTGTTTAAATCTTCTCTCATTATGGTTAGATGCATCAGATATATTCTATCATATTTCATCATCTTGAAGAAATTTCTCCTGGGGCTCCTGGTCTGGGTGGCTCAGTCAGTTAAGCATCCAACTCTTGGTTTCGGCTCATGTCATGATCTCTCTGACCCTTCCCTGCTCGTGCTCGCTCTCTCTCTCTCTCTCTCTCACTCTCTCTCTCTCTCGCTCTCTCACTCTCTCTCAGAATAAATAAATAAACTAAAAAAAGAAAAGACAAGAACCGTCTCCTGCTCCAATCTGGGATGGTTGGCATGGTTCTCCTGCTCCACAAATTGTGCACAGCTATCGTCCTGGAGTCTCCCTTCATCATCTTCCTGGAGATATCTTCTGCCTCTCACCTGTGCCAGATTCCCTGTTGCTAGTTCCTGTATTTTTCCCTTTCTTAGTTAACTTTTTCTTTTTTTGTGGAACGCATCCCAGGAAAAGAGTGCATAGGAGATAAATTTATTTTCAGATCTTGCATTGTCTGGAAATATATTCAGTCTTCCTTCCATTTAATTGGCTATTTGCAGGGAAATAGAATTCGACACTGGATGTCATTACCCTTCAGAATTTTGAAAGCATTGTTATATTGTATTTAAGCTTCTAGTGTTTTTGTTGAGAAACCCAAACCACTTCTGATTTTTGTTCCTTTTTTTTAAAATTTACATATTTATTTTGAGAGAGAGAGTGTATGCAACAGAGGCAGAGAGAGAGAGGGAGGGAGAGAATCCCAAGTAGGCTCTGCACTGTCAGTACAGAGCCCGATGCAGGCCTCGAACTCATTAACTGCAAGATCATGACCTGAGCCAAAACCAAGAGTCGAATGCTTAACCAACTAAGCCACCCAGGCACCCCTGATTTTTGTTTCTTTAAATGTGACCTTCCCCCTCACCTTTGATAGCTTTTGGGACTTTTGTCTCCATTATTCTTAAATTTCATGGTGATGTGCTTTGGTGCATCTATTTTTAACCCAGTGTGTTGAATACTCATTGGGCCCTTTTAGTCTGTAAACTCATGTTCTTCAGTTCTGGGAATTTTCTTGATTTATTTCATTGATGTGCACCCTTCTGTTTTCTCTATTTTCTCTTCATGTAAGCTTCTGTTGTGTAAGTAGTATACTTCTTGGACCTGTCTTCTTTTTGTTTCCTTATGTGGGTTGTCTTTAAGAAACATAAATGAACTGGGTTGTGAATAGGATCATGGAGGAATCTACATGGGGAATAGTTGAAGGAACTAGGCTTACTTATCCTCCAAATCATAGTCATCAGTTTTTTTCTGTAAAGGGTCAGACAGTAAATATTTTAGGCTTTGCAGGCCGCGTATGGTCTCTGTTATAACTATGTAACTCTGCTGCTGTAGCATGAAAACGGTCATAACTAATACATAAACAAATGAGCATGGCTGTGTTTCAACAAGACTTTAGTTACAAAAACAGGCATAGACTGGATCTAGCCCATAAGACAGCCAGTTTGCTGACCCCTTCTCTAAAAGATACAAAAAAATAGATATCAGACATGTTCTATAATGATTAAAATATAGCTTATAGATATCAACTCACTAGGAGACTAAATTTTCTTATGTAACTGTCCAAAGATGGAATGTACTCCCTTGGGAATTGTGAGTTCCCTGAATTGGTAGGTAAACAAAAAGAGGACAAGGATGTTGTAGAAATAATCTCAGATCCTTCTTTCTAGTTCTAAAAGCCTATGATTGTTACTTGTTTTGGAAATGTTGTAATATTTTACATCAAAGTAGTTACCTGTTTGGGGTAGCACAAGTTTTGATAAAAGGGTATTAACTTCAAGAAGTTGTGTTTTCCCAAAATATCATGTCCAAATCATATTTGCTAACACTGACAGTATTTCTAACTTGTATGCTATTGGCTGAAAATTGGCTCGTTCAATTAAAAACTTACATAGGTAAAATAATGTAGCTCTAACTATAAAATACTTGGTGCCCTGCCCCCACTTCTAGGATTAAATATTTTTTTCTGATTCTGGTGATCACATGGCTTGGAATTTTTCTATTTGTATAAGGAATTAAATAAATAAGTAGGACCAGAACCCCAAACTGTTTTCATTTGACCTACTATAGCTACGTTTATCTGAATACATCTCCCTGTGGGTAACCAGGTGAAATACTCATTGCTGATGTTTTCAGAGCCCCAGGCCCACACAAATTGTACAAGCAAACTCTTGATACATTTGAAACTTAAAAGTATAATATCAATATTGTTCTTTAGAGAAACCGCCGGCACCATCACAAGTACAGCTGATCAAAGCCACTACCAACTCTTTCCACGTCAAATGGGATGAAGTGCCTACAGTTGAGGGCTATCTTTTGCAGCTGAATACAGACTTGCCACACCAAACTGCATCATCAGATTCCTCACTGGCACCAAATCTACAAGGTAACATAATTTTCACCTGGAAGCTTGCATGTTCAGATGCTTTTTTAAAAAGTGACTACAGGAAAGCCTGTGATTAGGCCTAGTTTTAAAAATGTTATGATGTGATGTTTTCTGCCTGGTTAATCAAATATGTTGCATTTCAGTTCCGAAACTTGCCTGTCTTCCCATCATGATGTGGTAGGTAGAACACATAGACACATAGGATAGAATGTTTTTTCTGCAGTTCACTCTGATGTACTTCCTTGTTTCGACATGCTACCTGACTTCAGGAGATGGTTTTAATTAGCTTTCATAAATATTTCAGCTTTTTAAACAAGTATTCAAAGTAATAGGCACTTGGAAAGTAAAAGCAGATTTCATTTTACATGTTCTTTTGGAAAGGATTTCAATCAACCAGTAAGCAGACTATTAAGAAAATAGATTAACTTTGATAAAGATACTACTTTTTAAGCTTTAATACATAACTTTCAGAAATACTTGATTGTAATATATTTTATTGAAGCTAATTTAGAGCATGTCAGTCTGAACTTTCTCATTCCTACAGGAGTCAGAATGGACCCTCACAGACCAGGCAGTAATAGCACCGTTCCTAACAGTGTAAGTTAAAAAAAAAATTTATGATGGTAAATGAATGTTTATGGTTAGAGTCCCAATTTTTATTAATATTTGTAGCATATTGCCCTAGGACAGAGGTTCTTAACTCTGGCTGCATATTAGAATCACCTCTGAGATTAAAAAACAAACAAACATACACAGAATCCCAAGCCTTTCCCGAGATTTAGTGAATCACAATCTTTAGGATGATGCCCAGGTAACTCAGGTTTTAAGGAAAAGCTCCATAGAGCACTGTGGCACTGGCCTGGATTGAGAACCCCTAACCAGGAGACTAAAGTCTACCTTCATTGCACACAGCATCAGAGGCTAATCCATTATAATTTATACTTACAGTGTCTTGAAATCTGTATTTTGACATTTCTAAGTATCATACACACTCCTGTTTTAAGTTTCTAAAGATGTACTTCAAAAATGCATATGAAATATATTTCTTTACTATGTACTTCATTGGCCAAAGAATATGAGTTGCTAAGTTGAGCACTGATGTTTGTGAGGTTATTTCTTGTTTATGAAGTGCTTCACAGTAGGTATCTGTAGAGACTAATGAATAAGCTCACTAGGATTTACACTGGTTTTATATGGCAAGCTGCTGTCTGCATATACAGTAGATTCTTTTCAAGGGAAATGATGTAGGGATAAGCTCACCTGTTCTGAACATGGCTGTTGTGGACAAATATCCTAGAGCCATGAGAAGTTATAATTGACAGTGGAGACAGAAAAGTGACAAAAAACAGGTAAGTAGAAGGGGGCAGCAATATTGGGGTTTTTGAATGAAGCCAGGTAACTTTTATGGCTCAGTAGACCCATATATATTGCTGTATAGTAACTGATGTTGACCTTGATGACCTGAATTATCAAAAAGTTTAAATGTGTTCATTATAGTGTCTACAAGAAGGCAAAGAAAAACAGAATTAAAGAGACTGCTATTTAAAAATGTTTAATGGCAAAGAATATTGATATGTGTATGTATTAAATCTTGATATCTATTTGGAAACTCAGTCATATAGAATAATTCATTTGCTTGAACTGAGATTTTATTTTTAGGAGTCATCAGGTCTTTAAAATCCATGTTGACTTTGTTAAGAAAATTGGACAAATGTGTTAAACTCAGTAGCTCTGGTGTTGTCGCCTGTGCTGCATACATATTTACTTGCATACTAACTACCACTCATAAAACATAGTCTGGGGTCCCTCCCCCCCCAGAATATACCCTCCTATTCCCCTTTATAACTGGTCTTCTGAGAATGGAGATTAAGGGAGGAAATGGGTTTTTTAAACTGTTGTAAAATTTAAAGAATAATCCTATACAAATTAAGTGTATAATTTAAACTGTTTTATATCTTGGTAAATTTATTTTCAAAAGCATTCAAGTTGTAAATTATTTTGCTTGTTTTTCACATGTATTTCTATTTAACTGAACATTGCTTGCTACAATAAACTGTTTTATTTCTTATAGATCAGCGATACAACGAACAGTGCAAAAACTGAACATACACCTATGAAAGGAACTTCTGTGAAAAACAGACCAGATCTCAAAGCATCAACTGATTTTAATGCCGCTTTACATCCATCTATGGCAACTAATACTTCTAATCATAATAGTTGTGTCGTGGATATGTTAAGGAAAAATGAAGGTATAAAGATGGCATTTTTAAAAAATGTTTATTTATGTTGAGAGAGAGAGAGAGAGTGCGAGCAGGGGAGGGGCAGAGAGAGAGAGAGAATCCCAAGTAGGTTCCGCGCCATCAGTGCAGAGCCCAACACAGGACTTGAACTCACAGACCATGAGATCATGACCTGAGCCAAAACTAAGAGTCAGATGCTTAATCAACTCATCCACTCAGGTGCCTCAAAGATGACACTTTAGGTAAAGCCAAAGCTTTTTATAATAACAATAGGGAATTATAGTCTCTGAAAAAGTAAATGTTGTATGGTTTTGATCCATTTTCAAAATAATAATAAACTAGCCACATTGACCCTAGTTAGAGTGATGTCAGGATACTAAGAAAGCACTGACCTGAATTGCAAAGCTTAGTTAGGTATGGAACTCAAATGAGGCAAGCTCTTGTATGACATTTGAGGTTGGCCAGTATGTTCAGTGTCACGTTCCCATTACTGTATTTTCTTAGCACTTAGAACTATCTGAAATTATCTATTTGGGGCAGGGATTTTCTTGTTCATCTCTATTTCCTCAGCATGCTTGGTTAATAGTAGTCATTTAGTAAATATTTGTTTAGGAAATAACTGGATTATCCTCAGAAAGATAGTTCATTTATGAGAACTGTTTATTACATTCATGCGACAGCTTGTACTTTGGTGATCCTTATATTTAAAATGAGTTCATTTGAATATTCTGATGCCATTTCAGATACATTGTATCTGATTTCAGTATCTAAAGTTATTTTATAAATCTCATTCTGGTGTCCCTGATATAGAAACATGTGACTTTAGAAACGCCTGGGTGGCTCAGTTGGTTGAGCATCCAACTCTTGATTTCGGCCAAGGTCATGATCCCAGGGTTGTGGGATCAAGCCCTGTGTCGGGCTCCAGGCTGAGCGTGGAGCCTGCTTGGGATTCTCTCTCTCCCTCTGCCCCCCTACCTCACTTTTGTGTTCTGTCTCTAAAATTAAAAAAGAAAGAAAGAAAGAAAGAAAGAAAGAAAGAACGAAAAAGAAAGAAAGAAAAGAAACGTGACTTTATTTTTAATTTGAGAAAGTCATGACAGCTGATATAAATCTAATGCCTATTCAGTGATACAAACTTAACAAGATGAATATTATTTTTATTTCCATTTTTTTAAATGTTTATTTTTGGGAGACAGTGCAAGAGAGGGAGGGGCAGAGAGAGAGTGGGGTACAGAGGAGCCGAAGCAAGCTCCATGCTGACAGCAGAAAGCCCAATGTGGGGCTCAAACTCATGAACCATGAGATCGTGACTGGAGCCAAAGTCAGACACTTAATCGACTGAGCCACCCAGGCACACCTTTATTTCCATTTTTCTTAATGAGTCTGTGGTAGGTAAGAATATTCAATGAAAATAATTTCCTGTAATTTTTCTTTATTTCATCACCTGTGCAAAAGGAGAGCACTTTTGTTTTATTGATTTTCAGGTGGAATCATTTGGTTAAAATTATAAAAGCCTGGTCCTGGACCTCAATTTATATTTCTTTCTTATAGTGATTTTCTATGTCTATCTTATAAAGAAGTTTATGCTCTTGAAAACAAATAAGAGCTTTGAGATTTCAGAATCTTAATGTACTCTAAATCGTATGTTGTAAGACAGTTTAGAAAAAATTAGTACGAAACAAATGGGAAAACCAGAGTGGTTGTACAGCGACAGTATCACTGACAGATCATTAGACATTCAAATCTGTGAATGATTGGCTACCCAATCTCAGGTTAACAAGGGGAGATTGGACCTTTTTCTTTGTAGGTTGGAGTAGCTGGTATGTTTCAAAAGTGGAAGAGTGACATGATTAGTTGTTATTGTTGTTTTGGAAAGAACACTCTGGCCTCACCATCAGAAGAACTGAAGTAGGAAATGATTGGGAGGCTTCGTAGAAGGTTCTTTTGGGACTCTAAGAGATAACCAGAGGCTGAAGCAGTGGGTGGAATGGAGAGGAGAGAATATATCATTTCTGAGAGTTTTAGAAACTAGCATCTATTACTAGCCTCGGAAACTGGTTGGATATGAGAAATAAAAACGAGTTTACCATGACTCCCAGTTTTTTGGTTGGATATTCAATGAGTGATGATACTCTTTATCAAGAAATGAAATATAGGATCCAGAACAGATTTGGGAAGAAGGTAAGTTCAACTTTGAACTTAGTGTTTTTGAGACACTTGAGGAACATACTGGTAAAGATTTTTAATTGGCAGTTGGATATTTAGGTGTAGAGTCTAGGTGGTAATTTTTGGCTGGAGTATAAATTTAGAAATTAAGGGTAACTAAAATATAAGCGCCACAAGGAGTAGTGACTTTATCTGACTTGTTCACTGTGAGATTCTTAGCACCTGGCAGTGTCCAGAATATATGTATTTGGGAGATGTATGATTTATGAATGGTAGTGAAAACATAGGAAAATATGTAAATGGAGAAAAGAGAAGGCTTGGGAACACCTGCATTTAAAAAGTCATCTGAAGAGAAGAAGCCAGCTACAGAGATTGAAAAGGGGTTCTTAAAAGGCCAGGAAAAGAACCAAGTAGATTGGTGTCCTGTTTTTTTTTTTCTCAGTAGTGGTCATCTCAGTTTGTGTATGCATGTTTCTCTACCACACGATTATAACTTCATGAAGTATTAACCATGCCTGCTTTATTTCACCATTGTAGAAGCATGCACGATATCTGGTAAATAGTAAGTCCTCAGTATTGTGGAGTGAGGAGTGCCTAGGTGGCTCAGTTGGTTAAACATCCAACTCTTGATTTTGCTCAGGTCATAATTTCACAGTTCGTGGGATGGAACCCTGCTCAGGCTCTGCGCTGATGGCGTGGAGCCCACTTGGGTTTCTCTCTCTCTGCTCCTGCCCTGCTTGTTCTCTCTTTCTCTCTCGCTCTCTCTTTCAAAATAAATAAGCATAAAAAATATTGTGGAATGAGTAATTATAAGTCATAGAAAGAAACAACTTCAAAGAAGGAGTATGTGGTCGGCATTGTTTATGTTGCAGAAAGGTCAAGTAAGTGGAAATTGAAAAGCATCCCTTAGAAATCATTGACGTTTGCCAGAGCCATTTCATTAGAGTAGAGGGGTAGAAACCAAATTTGAGGAGGTCAGGGAAGTAGAGACTGCTCTGAAGGAATTAGTGAGGGGTAATGGCAACTGGAGAAGATTTGTGGGGTCAAAGAAGATGGGTGTTTTGTTTGCTTGAGAGATTTGATAATGTTTAAGGACTGAGCGCCAAAAACTGCTAATGAAAAAAGAATCTGAAAACCCTGAAGAGAAAGGAATGATTGATAAAAGAGGGTCCCAAAATATGGGGAAGGGATAGAACCAAGATCACAGGAGGATTGATTATCCTTCCTCTGGAGAGAGGTCAGTTCGTCCTCTAAAATGGAAGAGAAGATAGAAAGGATGGGCCCAATCATAAATGTGTTTCTAGTTTAGGGCAGAAGAAGGCAGAAAACTCAAGGCATTCATGCCTGATGACTTCTGTTTTTTCCCCTAAAGTGGGAGGCAAGGCATTTGATCTATGATTTAGAAGAGTCCAAGAACAATGATTCAGTGTTTAGAATGGAAGAAGGACCTGAGAAGTTGGACATCTGTTATCTATGTAGTACATTTTATTTTCTTTTTCTTTTCTTTATTTTTTAAAAAATATTTATTTTAAGAGAGAGAGAGAGTGCATGAGCAGGAGAGGGGCAAAGAGAGAGGGAAAAAGAGAATCCCAAGCAGGCTCCATGCTGTCATGTCAGTGCAGAGCCCGACATGGGGCTCGATCTCAACAAACTGTGAGATCGTGACCTGAGCCAAAATCAAGAGTTAGAACTCAACTGACTGAGCCACCCAGGTGCCCCTGTTGTCCACTTTATTTTTCTAAACATTTTATGTTTAGCCTAATGGTTAATTCATATGCATGACATTTGCAGTGCCTGTGTTTATGATTTTTAAAATTGAAATACCAAGAACGTGTGACAAGAACCATAATAAGATAGCACACTTATTGCAGGCGTTATGTTAATAATTGTTTTTCTCACTTTAATTTTAGGTCCTCATACTTCAGCAAATATAGGTGTTCTAAGTAGTTGCCTGGACTTAAGAACAGTAATCCCTGAAACTTCTGTATCCAGTTCTGTTTCCAGCGCACAAACTATGGTAACCCAGCAGACCATTAAAACTGAATCATCCAGTACAAATGGGGCAGTTGTTAAAGATGAAACTTCACTAACAACATTCAGTACCAAATCTGAAGGTTTGAAATGTGTTTCACATACTGTATTTTGAACCATTTGTGTATATAAATTCATCAAACTTACTTGTTTAGATGGGAATTGCATTTCATCTTGGATTGAGTTATATATAAACAGATAAAACATTCCAATTAAAATTATTATATAACATACTCTTCTGCCTTCCATAAAATATTTAAATCAGCACACACCAAAATACGTTCAGAATGTGTTTTTCCTACCGTGAATATATTCAGCAAATTTTTTTTCCATAGAAAAGATTTATTCTTTAGACTATGGGGTAACAATTCCTCCAGCTTGATAGATTTCTGATTTTATAAATTCTCGTTTCATTCTTTTGCTATAGGAATTGTGTTTCATCTTTGGTAAACGTTCTCTTAAGTTCTAGCTGGCCATCAAACCCTTGAGAAATGAACATTGTGAATGAATTTGAGTTAGAGGGTCCATATTTCTAATTATTGTGCTTTTCTCCCTGGGGCTATTTTTTTATGTTTATAAATTATATTTTAATGTGTCTGTTTGATAAGTGATCATGTAAGTCTTATATGATGAATTGTTTGGTTTTTAGTTGATGATACATGTGCCCTACCTGCAACTAAGATCAGCCGTGTGGAAACACAGGCCACAGCGATGTCATTTTCTGTAAGTACGTGACCTGAAGATCACTTGTGTTTACAGGTGGCCAAGTATGCTTTAAATGCTGAGCAACTTCAGCGTGAATTCATGAGAAGATTCTTGAGTGTCCTTTAGTAATGACTTGACATAGATTGAGAAATGAAGGCTTGAATAGGAAAATGTTTACAGTATACTGTTAAGTGAAAAAAAGCTGCACAAAAAATAATATAGATATGCTGTGGTCCCAATTTTATTAAAAGATTCACACAGTAGATACATTCCTACTCTCACGTGAATCCACATACATCCATACTACAATGCTGGATGACTTTCTTCAGGTTGTGTGACCATAGATGCTTTTTATTTTCTTCTTTGGGCCTTCAGTATTTTTGTATAGTGAAATGTGTTACTTTCATAATCAGAAATATGTGTGTGTGTGTGTGAACAAATATACGTATATATGTAAGTTACATTAGTGGTTTAAGAGTAAAAGGACATGGTACAGAATGGAAAACTTGAATGGCTCTATTACTAGCTACTTATTAGGAGAACAGCAGAATATTGCAATATTGGGTAGGCATACCTATTGGGTAGGCCAATAATCTACAACATGGCATCGTTTTATGAAAGGACAGAACTGGTCTGCATGGCACCAAACTTAAAATGCTAGGAATGTGCCTCACAAGTATACACAACTGTCTTAATTACATAAATACAAGGGTAATACATATGTGTGTGTGTGCATGTGTGTGTATATACCTTTTAATTTATTTTAAAATGCTGAGTCATTTCAGCTTTATTGCTATGAGCAAGAGTTTTTATTTGACCTAATATTTACCTCTTAGAATCTTCAAGAATTATCTGTAGTTTTAGTTTCCTTTCAATCATGATTTTATGGATTTTGATCGTAGTTTTATCTTCATCAGCTTTCACCTTTCCAGAATGTTACGTTAAGTCCTAGAGTCCTTAGACTCAGGGAAAAATTATTAAAGGGAACGTTTTTCTCTTCAATCTGTCTTGCAGCACATCAGGCAGAATGGTATTTGTTATTTCAGTTGGAGCCAGTTGTTTTATAAAAGTTGTTGAAGAGAGTTTTTACAACTTTAAAAATGAAAACAAGTTTAAAGCTGTTCCTTTTTTTAAAACCTTAAAGACTTTTCTAGTTAGCTCACTTTGTCATGTGTGATAGCCTAAATAACAAATAATGTGAATTATAAGCATGTACCTCTGCTGTTATATATTTAAGACAGAAATAAATAACTGAAGTGCACATTTGTTTTGAGCTTCTGGAAACAGTGTCTCATTTATAAAGAAGATGGCTTAAAAAGGTTAGTTCCAGGGATAAGTATAATTCACTTATCACTAAAAGTAGTTTAAGGTAGAGGAAGTGTATTTGTTTTAAAGCAAGGTAAAAAATGTAAAACTGTTTAACCTGCTCCTCTTTAGTATATACTAAAGTGTATTCAAATTGCATTTTAGTTTTGAACATTTTTTCTCCTTTTAGGTTTGGAGAATCACAGGTATTTCAAGTGCAAAGATCACTGAATTTCTGCTAGTTGTTTTTGAATCTAGAAATAAGCCAGCTTGGAATGAATTTTTCCTTATTTGCTCCTTTTGGAGCAAGGTATAATGTCACACTAAAGGGATTACATTTTCTGAGAGAGTCTCTGAAATGACAATGTTCTATAAAACAGCTGGCATTTTAACAAATCACTGATTGGAAAGCATGCTAACTCTAGCTAGGTTGATAGTCCAGAGCTACTGACTTGGAGAATGCCTGTCACTCCCCATGTTTGAATTGGCATCCCTGTTTCACTGTCAGTTGACCTAATCTGTTAAGAGTTTATTTACTTATGAGCTGTTAATGTTGTGGTGTTTACCCGTATACCTCCTTGTAGATCACTGCATGGATTTGTTAAATCTTGAAGTTTCTTATATGCTCAATAAGAGTCTTGATAAATTTTTCTTTCTCTAAAATTAGAAAGAGACTCCTTCAAATCCAGTGGCCACAGTGAAAGCAGGAGAACGACAGTGGTGTGATGTAGGAATTTTTAAAAATAACACAGCTTTGGTGAGCCAGTTTTATTTGCTGCCCAAAGGGAAGCAAAGCATCTCAAAGGTAGCTATTGATATGTTTTCTACACTGTGAGTTTGTAAGTGTCACAAATGAGGTCTTTTTTTATAACCCTGATTGAAGTCACTTTGGGATGAGTGAAATTGGGATCTGTTCACAGTCTATAATTAAGAGTTCTGTATGCCTTCTTATCTTGTATTCTTTTATAAGGCTCTTTTTATGGACTGTATCATAAGCAGGTCACTTAAAAAATCTTATACAATCACTGGGCTGGATTTTGAGTCAAAATTAATATGGTCTGGCCAGTACAGATAAGGATGTCTTTTAAATACCTCTAATTTTTTTATCTGGTATGTTTAGAGAATGGAACATTTTTTCTTAGAACTTTTTTAATTCCTGATTTCACAACTTAAAAAATTTAATAGCCCCTGTAGATGAAGGAATACAATCTAGTTTTCTCTTGATTCTGAAACCCCTTAAAGTGGAACTCATATATATAAACATTAACCCTCTAAGAATTATCAAATAGATAACAGCTCCAAAGCACACTGAACTAATTTTTTTCTGGAATGGGGAATTTCAGAGAGTGAATTGCCAAGGAAATAGCTACTTAGTTTGACTCTCCCAAAGACCTGCACAAATGGACAATATATCATTTATCATTATATTTTAGTTTCTCTAATATTACCTCTGGCATCTCTTTTTCATATAGAATTTTTCCAATTGTTGACAAAAATGAAAATCCTGGTGAATAATTTGTTAGTATTATACCTAATGAAATTTCTGGCTGTAGCTTAATTTCATATATTAGAAATAACGATATCTAAGGGCCTATTAATTACCTGTTTTTCCCAAAAGAAAAACAGCATAAAATTTAGAGTCAGTAAACTTGGGTTTGAATCATTAGTTCCAGCACTCAACAGTGTGACCTTGGAGAAGTCACTTGTTTAACCTGAGACTCAGTTTCCTCACTTATAAAATAAAAATGATAAAGCTCCCTTAAAAATGGGAATGATACATTAGGACTACCTGTCTCACAGTGGTGCAGTGAGAGGGAAAATATGGAAAAATTGTTTGAAAGTTATGAATGTTATGATCTTTCTACCCAGAGTATACAATCCAATTATTTAACATTTGTTCAGCATCTGCTGAATATTAATGTTTAAAATGCTCCATAATACATGCTGATCACTTCTTTTCTGGCAAGTTTGCTTGCCTGTATCCAAAGGGTATTGTTCCTGGTTAGACTGAGAAGAATTCCTCTGAGATTTCTATTCTAAGTTTATATGGACGGTTGTTTCTTTGCTTATAGTGGTTGTCAGTTTTTTTCTACCTTTACATTCTTCATGTGCAGAATATGCTTAAATTTCTTTTTATAATCAGTGGTTTTTAACTGGAAACGTCACTTTTCCTCCAGATAAGAATCACTGATTTATAGGCTTAGTTGCTTTTGTATTTGGAGGGTTTATTCCATGTGTGACAGAGGGAAAAAATTAAATGTGAACTAGAACCTTAAAACATAATTCATTCTTTGAAAAGTTTTCTTGTTTAATGACAAAATAATTAATTGCACTTTTTCTTTGACTTTTGTATATGTTACATTTTAGATAGGAAATGCGGACGTACCTGACTACAGTTTACTTAAGAAACAAGATCTTGTTCCAGGCACAGGATACAGATTCAGGGTAGCAGCCATCAATGGATGTGGAATAGGCCCTTTCAGCAAAATCAGTGAATTTAAAACTTGTATTCCCGGTTTTCCTGGAGCTCCTTCTGCAGTCAGAATTTCAAAGGTGAGATGTCCGGTCAAGTCTTGGTGATTTATTTATTGAAAGTTTATACATGAAGTAAAACCATCAGTTTAGAGATTCTTGTTAGTAACCGATGAAATGAGAGGTATCTAAAAGGGGTATCTAAAAACCAATGTAACATTGTGTGTCAACACTATTTCAATTTTTGAAAAATTAAGTAATAAGTGGGGTGGATTAAAAGTTTAAAAAATATTGCTTGCTAATAACTCATAATTTTAAGGACCAAATTTCAAGCAGAATTACAGCATCCAAATTATAGAAAGTCAGAGAAATCTGGTATGCTTCTTAATATTAACTTTGTTCTTGTTGTATGGAACCAAAAAGTTTGTGTTGGAGAATTTTAATAGAACACATGAAATTGAATTATATTTTATCCTAAGGTCCTGCCCCTCTTTAGAGAAGAAAAGATCTGCTTTCAGGTAAGAAAAATCCCTTTCTTGGGATGGTATAGGCAGACATTTAAGCCTAGTTATGATATTGAAAAGTGGGCAATGAATTAAACATTGTAAATCCAATTAAGGTAAGTTTAAAAAAATCGGTAATAAAAGTTCTAATATCTAATGCAATTACTTTAGCAAAAAACAATATTTTGTGTTCTAAAGATAGACTCAACATTATAAGTGATATTAGAGAAAATTTCAGAACCTTTACCTGTTTTTGTTTTTGTTTTTTCTCCTCTCTTCAAGAATGTTGAGGGTATCCACCTTTCCTGGGAACCTCCAACTTCACCTTCTGGAAATATTTTGGAATATTCAGCCTACCTGGCTATCCGCACAGCACAAATACAAGATAATCCAAGTCAACTTGTGTTTATGAGGATTTATTGTGGTCTTAAGACATCATGTATAGTAACTGCTGGGCAACTTGCAAATGCACATATCGATTATACGTCCAGGCCTGCCATTGTGTTCAGGATATCAGCAAAGAATGAAAAGGGATATGGACCAGCTACGCAAGTTCGATGGCTTCAAGGTAACAATAAAAAAGCACCTTTAAATTGAGTTGTTTTTTTTTGTTTGTTTGTTTTTTTTACTGAAGCTATTGTGATGATTATTTATTAGTAACTGGTTATGAAGATTTGTCATTTAAAAGAGTATTCTCTGATTGTATTTCTAGCACTTATGAGTTTGAGTTTGTAAGTTGTTCTTAAAATGTATTTGCTCAATTTTAGATCCAAATAAAAATAGAAAAGAAGCAAAGACTCTCTGAAAATTAGTGTATGGATTCGTCCTTACAGTTATATAACTGCTCTTTTATAAAGGAAAATAGTAAAATTAAGATAAAAGCTAGAAGGCTTTATTACCCCAATATCTTTTCTAAAGGCCATGTAACTCAGTCATCCTAGAGGTATTGAGATGATTCTAGTAACTGGCTGTTGTACACTGTGCTGTCTTACTTAGTAGATGTTCTCTCCATTGTAAAGGCCCTGTTTTTGAGTACTCCCTATAACTTTATTATTCTATATGAGCAGTGATTCTCTAACAACTGTCTTCTACTGGATAATATCTGTGATACTAATATTAGGAGCCGCTATTTGATTCATTTTTTTCTTTACCTACAGTTAGCACAGAGCTTAAGAAATTAAAAAAGAAAGAGGCGAGTTTAGAAACTCTGGTTTTGAATTTTCTTTATTTTCCAAGAATCATGGCAAAATACAAAAAGAGTAATGGGTTTTCTTGATTCATACCAGGCTGATACATTGGAATATATTTTTGGCCAAAGCACTTAATGTACCTGGTCTTTGATTTCCTCATTAATACAAGAGGGAGTTAAAAGAATTTACATATAAGGTTTCTTTCAGCACTAAAATGCTGTCTTTTCATCAGAAGCAAAGTATATCTGTGAACATTTTAGCAAGTGTTTTAATGGCTCTAACTTTGCTTTTGCTGAAACTAAAACATGTGGAATTTAAAATTCAAAATTGAAGTACATGTCCTCTTTATTGCAGAAAGAAAGAAGCACCTTAACAGGACACAAGTTTTGAAATAGTGTTTTAAACATTTGTAAGATTTTTGTAAATGCTCTAAATGTTTTATTTTTGCATTGTTTTTACCTCAAAATTGTATAAACTTTTTTACAACTGAAAAATAAGCATTAGACAGCTTACTCAGGTCCCATTGCAACCTTAAAGATGCAGATAGGCATTATGGATACTCTGCCACAGGTAGCTTGTTTTGAACCTTTTAGGAATTTCCCGGTTCTGCTGCCGATACAAATCTGGAGTGAATATACAGAGCAATATAACCGCAGAAAAGATGGTTCAAACTAAGAGCCGTAATAACTGCAGGGGCCCAGGCCTATCTATTTCTACCATGCGACCTTATGCCAGGTCAGGTGGACTGAGTAGCTGTGTCCTCGAGCTTCACGTATAATACTCCCGGCCACGATGGATTTAATTATCCAGGATTGATATATATGTATGTTCCAGTTACTAATTTAAAGTGTATAGAATATTTTAATATATAATTTTTGTAAAGAACTGGGATTTTTATACTACAGTATTTGTAATTAATGTGTCTCACTAATTAAGTTTCTCTTGAAGAAAATATGCAAGCTGTTAGACACATAATGAGTGATTTCCAAACTCTAAAGGTAAAATAAATGCACTACTCTGGTGTTATTAGAATACCTTTTTTGTGGCTGTATGAATCCTAAATCTTTAAATGTGTATTTTTACAAACAATGTTTACAAGGAGCTTCTCTGGTTTGTTGTCTCAGCACCTCCCTTGGTGAGAGCTTCATTCTGCATTTGTTAAATTCATATGCTTTGCTTTTAGCATATGCTTGCTTTTTGCACTAGTAGAATTTTAACTTACCTCATTATTATGTTTGTAATCATTTGTATAGCTTCCATAATATGTCTGGTATAGGCTAAACAAATACTTAACCAAAGTTAAAATAAATGGTAAGCAGTTTTGCACATATTAAATGCTAGGGTTTTTTGTGTATATATGTGTGTTTAGTTATAAAAAGAGTAAGAATGAAAAGTTATAGTAAGTATATGTTTCAAGTCCAATTATTTTAATGATTTATCTGCTTTATTAGAAAAAGGTCTGGCTTTTAACTCCTTATTCTCTGCATTAATTAACAATTTGCATCTTGAAGCACTTCCCTTAATGACAAGGACGAAGTTGACTTTAAGCAAAGAATAGAATATTTGTTTGAGTGTGCACATTTGTAACTATTTAGTATTTGGTTTAGTTTACTTTGCTTATATGCCTCTGTTGTGCTATGAACCTGTGGTTCTAAATACATCTTATTTTCTAGAGAGAAAGGCAGTCTTGCTATATACCAAGGGATTTGTGAAAATAACAAATGTTTTTACTTTGACAATTAGCCCAGATTCTGTTATTGTTTTGTTTTGTTTTGTTTTTTGGCATTTGTGCATTAAGCACTGGTCATATTTATTGGTGACTGAAAGATGCCATTGAGAGATCTCTGTGGCTTGACATTCATAGTTAATAACAGATCTTTAAGCTGCGTGTTCATGAATAGAATGTACTAGGGTAAATAACAAGAGAAGTGCATTTAGCTTCCTATGATTTGCACATTTTCTAAGCGAAGATCCCTTTGAGTAGCAGTGGGCTAGATCATGCAGGTATCTTTCATATGAGGATTTACACTGAGTTAAATGACTCTTTACTCCTCCTTGCTGAATAAGCAATTCAGATGTACAAGCCTTTGTGCCATAGTCCTCTACCTGGGCTCTACAACTTTGGTTCACATATGTAGTAAAAAGATTTTGATGTTGCATGCTCTTAGAATTATATTTTCTAAGATATTGTATTGGCTTTGTTTTAGCTTAGTAAACTGTCTTGGCAGTTTAACTAGAAATAGGGTATTATAAACTCACTGTTATCTGCATTAAAAAAACAACAACAATCTGATTGCATGTATGAGGCCCCCTTGCTCTATAACCCAATTACATAAATATAATCATCTCTAAGCAGGTGAAACTGTTGACCTGTTATTTCAAAGACTTGTAGTCTAGCCAAGATTTGTTCTGGTTAGAGGTCTGGTCTATTATAACTGAAGGTATTTTTATTTTAAAAAATTGCAACACTTGTAGCATCAAAATCACTTGTAACATTGCCTATGAAGAGATAATTAGGTTGAAAGTTATTGCAGTAATCTGCCCATGAATGAAATAGGTTGCAAAATAGACTTGGTCTTTGACTGCTTAAGGTATAAACTGACAGTTACATTTCCCAAGACTGATTTTAGGCAGTTTTATGTATTATGTACCAATGATGTGTAAAATAAAGCACCTTTTCTATTATAACCAATTACAGGTGTTATTTGTTTTGAACTATATGAGAGAAAAATTAGTGATGGATGGCAGAGTAAATCTGTAAAATGTTGATTTTATATCGTTCACTTAAAATAATATAGGCAGTCTCATAAAGAATAGATTGTATCCGAAAACTTGTTTTTAAGTTAGTGAATTGTGTTTGGGAGTCATTTTCTCATAGAAATGTAAAGCCTGTCTCTCTAACCCTTACTGTGGCTGAGCTAGTAAGTAAAAAGGCACCTGGCTCCAGGAGACAAATCTAAACTGTTGTCATCTCTTTTGTCCTCTAGTCGCTTTTAATTTTTTGTCTTTATGCTTTTCACCCATTTAATTCACAGCAGCCAGACTTCTGTCCTGCTACTCCATCAAAACGGCTCTAGCAAAGGTCAGGGATAACTTCTCATTTCCCAAATCTAGTGATTTCTCTTGTCATTCGTAACTTAACCATTCCCTGGACACTTGGACATTTTCTTGGTTTCTATGCTACCGCTAGCTCTTCCTTCCCGTAACTCCTCCTGTCTGTAGGCCCCTTTTCTACTCGCCCCTGCCTTCATTTGTTTTTTTCAAGATTCACGTCCTTTTTCAAGATTTCAAGATGAAGCATTTCCTGACATGCTCCATTTCCAGGTAGATTTGACCCCTTTGTCTTATGCCCCCACTGTCCTTTGTCAAATCTTCTGTCATAGCTGCCTAAAAAACATTGTGTCCTTACTTGTTAGCATTGTTCTCTCCCTCTGCCAGATGGTAGGTCTTTGAGGCAGAGAGTGGGTCTTTCTATTTCTCACATATCAGCCATTTAACTGGTACTTAAATATGTGTTAACATGATTAAGGAAAATTGTCACCTTCACATTTCTCCATATTCTCACTCCCCTCTCTCAAATTGGGGTCAGAGTGGGAGGAAGGCTTTGATAGGGAAACAGATTTTAGCTCTTACTTCGGTTCCTAAGAGTTCTGGGATAAAGAATATGTCACATATATACTGGGCTAAAAGGGATTTAACATAGGTATGTATAGGTCTCAAGCAGAAGTCTTTGACCTAAAAAGATCTGAGCATTTAGTGAGATTGGTAGGTATTGCTGGGTTATGATTTTTAATATTGGATGAAATGGAAAATGAGCTAAAAATATTTCCAAACTATTTCCTTATAGGAAAGCCATGGACTCTTGTCTAACATTAGAAAAAACAACCTACCTATTTGATATTAAGCACTGGGACTGCTGGAAGACATGGAACACCAGCATTAATACATATCAAGTCAGGCCACTATTGTCACCTCCAAGCTTATAGGACAAAGGTTTCTTACACCACTAGAAAACAACATGACATTGGCACAACTTCCTTCCAGGTTTCCCAGTTAGAGTTGGGATTCCATACTATTCCTGTAACTCAAGAAGACTCTTTTTTCTTTTCTTTCTTTTTTTTTTTTTTTTAATCATGCCTGAAAAAACATGAAATACAACATTCTGGGGAGAAAAATTTCTATAAACTGAATGAAGAAAGATAAGGCTTTAAGATCCAAGGATATCAGCCTCCTTGTTCAGAATAGATTTCTGTATCTTATTAGTATCTATTTGCTTCTTTCCTATCCTCTGAGGAGCTAAAATCAAGAAATGTCCACTTGTGAGATTGTTCATTTCAGCAAGGTCATCTGAAACAGAGTGTGAGGTTCTTTTGTGTATTTAGTACCTTGGATAAATTGAATTGAACAAGGGCCTGATACTTAAAGGCCATCATATTTGCAATCTGACTACTAGTAATGCCAGTGTCTCAAATTCAAAAGTCTTGAGAATACAGGTTATAAAGCCTTTGGCCTTAGAGAGAAGGTTAGGAAGTCACAGGTATGAGGCAGTAGAGACAACAGAAGGATTCTCTATTTCCTGTTTTGATTTTGCTGGTTCAACAAAAAGTCTTTGCAGAGTATTTAGAGATGTCAGGGTGTTTACTCCTGAAGATAAAAAAAAAATGTAGAAAGTATGAGTTTGTGTTATATCAGTTATGAAAGCTATTACAGAGAAGGAAATGGCCCCCTTCCTACCCACCTCCCCCTTCCTGGTCTCCTTACCACCCAGGGACAAAAAGCTAAAGGAGGAGAACTGAGGAAGGCACAGGAGAACCTGTGCCTGAGCATTTGCAGGTTAAAAAGAAAAGGTAGGACTTGTATTTGTTTTTGAACATGGAATAACTCTATCCACTAGTTAATCATGGTCCAACAAATATCCAGCTGTGACCAAGAGGATCACTCATTCCTTGTATCTGGGGAGACAGAGTGGAAGTTCCTTAAGAACTTGAGAAAGGTTCCCTCCTAATTTCTCTGTTTCTTACTGGAGAGGGAGGAAAAAGCTGCCAGTATATTAATGACCGCCCATCATAATAAAGGCGTGGGTGTGATACTTAGGGCAGCATAGCGTGTAAGAGAGTGGGCAGAGTTCTGAAGGTCCGACTTTCTGATATAAAAGTCATCCTGCCCTGGGGGGTGCAAGATGGCGGAGTAGCTGGACCCTTAGCTCACCCCACCCCTCCTCTACAGTCATCCTGCCACCACTTGCAGTTTAGCGCCCCCTGGTGGTGTTGTCCCTTCCACTTTAAATAAAGGTGAGATTTTAGGTCTTGTAGCTGCCTGGGATTTTTAAAATAGCTACAGCGATATCTGGAACTTTCCAGTGTGTTGGCCCTGTGTTAGACCCAGTGGGGGCGAGATTGGGCCTGGAGAATACACTTTGGACTTCCCCATTTTCTGGGAATGGGTTGCAGTCCTTTTCCAGGCCTGATCTACCTCTTGAAGCAACTCACCCAAGATAATAACTTTAGCTTGCCGTTTGGGGAAAGGGGATGGATGGAATGTTTCAAGATGTTTTTTTTTTTTTTTTCTTTTTTTCAAGTTTTGAAATTGTGTAACAAATTTATGGCTATTTTCCTGAATCAGGAAAAATTGCACCTTAACTATCCCTTATTTAATCTGTGCAGTGTCACTGCCAGCAATGACCTTGGCAAAGTCACGATTACAAAATTGTTATGACATTTGTGTGACCAGCCTGACACTGTTATTGACCAATGTGGAGAAACAATAACTACCATGCACTTTCTGTATTTGGGGGGTTACTTAATACATAAATACATTATTAGGAGAATGTGCCAAAGGGAATTTGTACTATTGAAAGTCAGCAGAATTCAGTAAAGAGGCAGCGTCTCCATCCATTTATTTTGGAATTTGCATCACCTGTCTCTATTTTCTGCTTTATACAAGAGATTACACCCAGTGTACAAAGTAACCGGTTAACCAGTGTCATGTTGGTGACTCTGATTCATCCTGGCAGAGCAGGACTGTAATACTCCCATCTCGTTGGATCTGAACCTTTGGGAAACTGGTTAACTTCCGTGAGGAGTAGCGCATCTCATCCCTCTTTTTCTATTATCAGGTGCTTCTTCCCTACCAGTTAAAACAATTAGGTGATTTGCAGTGCACAGCAGTAGCTGAAATACGAGATGTTCCCTCTCTTTATTGATGAAATTATGTATTAAATAACCTTATAGCTTTTTTCTTTTAAAATATTTCTTGTGAAATAAAATGATCACACATGTATTCAACCTTCAGCATAAGGTAAACATTATTCTGGATTTTTTTGTTAATAATTCCCATGTTTTTATTTATGGTTCTACCATCTATGTATGTATCCCTAATAGTATGCTGTTTAGATTTACCTGGTTTTTAACTTTCATGTAAATGGTTCCCTCCTGCATTATATCCTTCTGTGACTTTTTTCAGGCATTGGTTTTGAAATTCCCATCCGTGTTTATGCATATAACCACATTTCATTTGTTCTCACCGCTGTATCGTATTCCATTTTGTGGCTCTCCCACACTTTACTTATCTGTTCTTCTGTTCATGGAGATTTGGATTGTTTTCCATTTTGAGCTATCAAACAGTGCTGCCCGGAACATTCTGCCAATTACAATGGAAGCTCCATGCGGGCAGGGATTTTGTCTGTTTTGTCTGATCTTGTCTGTTGAGACACTCACGATGTCTAGGACAATGGAGGGCACATGGCGATGCTCAATAAATATTTGAGGAATGAATGAATTCTTGTACCTTTCCCCTGGCGCACATGTACAAGATTTGCTCCAGGGAGGTTGTGTTCAAAGTATGGTCCAGGGACCCTTTCAGGGGCTCTGTGAGGACAAAATTATTTTCATAAAATTACTAAAACATTATTTGTCCTTTTCACTGTCATTTTTCATGAGTTTATGTATTTTTCCAGAAATGATGACATCATCACTCTGACAGCTAATCAAGCGTATACTTGTGTATTTTTGTGTTTTGAAAATGCCTCTTTTAATTTTCAATTTGGTAAATATTGATAAATATAACCCACACAAACAACTGATTTTTGAGGTCCTCAGTATTTTTTAAGGATGCAAAGAGGTTCTGAGACCAAAAATTTGAGAACCACAGCTCTAAGAAGCAGGTTTTGCTTGGTCATGCTGAACTGTTTCTGAAAGCATTTGTACCAGTTTACGTTCCCCCCTGGCAATGGTTGAGTGCCATTGTTCCATATCTTAGCAAACACTTGGTCTTGACTATCTTTCCTATTTGCCAATTGGGTGGTGATTATATGGTGTCTTACTGTGGGTTTAATTTGCATTTCCCTGATTACTAATGAAATTGAGGGTTTTTTTTTTTTTTAAATATATGAATGTGTTTCCTCTTATGTGAAGTACTTATTCATGTCTTTTCCCCATTTTTGTATTAGGTGTGTCTTTTTTTCATTGATTCATAGGATTTCTTTATAAATTCTGGGTACCAGTCCTTCGTCAGTTAAACATGTTGTATATATATCTTCTCCCAGTTTGTGTATTATCTTTTGTAATTGTATTGAATCTGTTGATCAGCCTGGAGAAAATTGATGTCTTTTCAGCAATAAGTCTTCCTAGCCAAAAACACTGTGTTCCATTTATTTGGTCTTCTTTTAATATCTCTCAATAAACTTTAATGATTTTTCTCCATAAAGGCCTTCATGTATTATATTAGATTTCTTCCTATGAATTTTTATATATTTTTAATGCTATGGTAAATTTTTTAATTTTTTCTATTCTAACTGGTTGTTTCTAATATAGATCATGTGCTATGTGTTGATTTTGGATCCAGCAGCCATGCTAAATTTTTATTCTAATAATGTATTTAGATGCTCTTGACTTTTTTAATACAATCATTATCGGCAAGTAGTGAGAATTTTCTTCTTTATGATGCTTCTGCCTTTAAAAAATCATCTTCTTTAGTTTCTGCACTGGCTATGACCTGTAGTACAATGTTGAAAAGAACTGATAGTGAACTGATAGTGAACATCCTTGTTTTAAACATCCCAGTTTAAAGGGAATGCTTTCAACATTTCAGTAATTTTTTTCCCCTGTAAATGGCCTTTATCAATTAAGAAGATTCTCTTCTATTTCTGCTTTGCTAATAGTTTTATTATGAATGGGTGTTGAATTTTATTGAATGCTTTTTTCTCATCTATTTACATGATTGAATGTTTTTTGATGTTAATGTATTAAGTAATGGTGGCTGACTTTATTATTGAACCAACCTTTAATTCCAGGATAAAGCAACTTGGTCATGGTGTGTGTGTTTTATAATACATTGCTGGACTCAGTTTGCCAATATTTTGTTTAGGATTTTTGCTTCTGTATTCATGAGTAAAACTAGCTTATAGTACTTCTTTTATGCTCCATCATTGACTAGTTTTGAGGTATACTAGCCTCATGAAATGAGTTTTTCAATTGTCTGGAAGAGTTCAAGATTGGAACGAGTCTTTAAAACCATTTGGTCTGGGCGCCTGGGTGGCTCAGTCAGTTAAGTGTCTGACTTAGGCTCGGGTCATGATCTCATGGTTCATGAGTTCAAGCCCCACATCATGCTCTCCACTGTCAGCATGGAGCCTGTTTTGGATCCTCTGTCCCCCTTTCTCTCTGTCCTTCTCCCACTTGTGTGTGTGCTCTCTCTCAAAAAATAAATAAACTTTAAAAAAAAACATTTGGTCATTAAGAGAAGATTTTTAACTATTGATTCCATTTCTTTACAGATCATAGGAATATTAGGATTTTATATTATTGAGTCAATTTCATTAAGTTCAATAAATTTTTCTAACACTTCTCCATTTCATTAAGTTTTTTGATATGAAGTAATCCATATTTATGTTTTTAGTTTCCTCGGCATCTGTAGTTATGACCCATTTTCATTCCTGTGAGTTTATTTTGTGCCTTCTCATTTGATTAATCCAGAGGTTTGAATATTTAATCCATTGTTATTTTAAAAGTAGATTTCTAAATGCTAAAAATGCATTATGGTTGTCTTAATCTTTATTTCTAATATTTTAATGGCAAATATGAGCTACAATATTTTAATTTTCTGAAATTTGAGACTAGCTTTATGATTTATGTGATCAATTTTCATATATGCTCCATGTATACTTGAAAAGAGTGTGCATTCCCCACTTGTTGAGTATGGTGTCTATTAAATCAAACTTGTCAGTCATGCTGTACAAATCTTCTCTTTACTGATTTACTTGATACTTGATTTATTTATAGAAGAGTCTCAAGATCTCATTATAACTAGATTTCTCAATTTCTCATGAAGTTCTGTTTGCTTTTTCTTTTGGCTTTATTATTAAATGCATATTAATTTAGAATTTTTGGATCTTCCTTGGTGATTTAAACCTGTTATAATTATGTAGTGACTGTTATCTCTATTAATGCTCATTGCCTTCTGTCATCGTTGTTGTTGTTGCTGTAGCAATATTTTGGTTAGTTTTTATCTGAATATCATCGATCTTTCTTTGACCTTATATTTTGAGTTTGCAAGAGACACAATACAAAGATAAGGCCAAAGAAAATTTGCCCTTTTAACTGGATACTTAAGTACATTTATATCCATAGTGATTACAGATATAAGTTGGGTTTATTTCTAGGTCCTCATCATAAATATATCTTTTAATTGTCCACTCCCCACTTTTTGCTTTGTCTTTCATCTTTCATTTTCTTATTCTTTTCTCCCCTCCTGTTTTTTTGGGTTTTTTTTAGTTTTCAATTATTATTTTTTTCTTATGAACTCTGTTTGGCTTATAAATTTTATTTGTTCTGTGTATTCTTTTGCTCCTTACTCATATTTTCTATGCTTCTATTCCTTTACATATCAATTTCCATGTGTTGGTACCAATATTAAGAGTCTTCGTGGGTGATTTTGTTGTATAAGCTGTGTTTTTGTTTTCTTGTTTTTTTCACTTATGGTACCATTTTCCTTTCAACTTACTTTTGTTAGAAAATAGGGGTTATTTGAAGTATGGGCTAAAATTGAGACCTTTAAGGGAGTATGTTTGCTCCGCCAGATACCCAGAGACTACGAACCTGAGAGCATTTTAAATATTCATTTATTTTGAGAGGGAGAGACAGAGCTGGGGATGGGCAGAGAGAGAGGGAGAGAAAATCCCAAGCAGGCTCTATGTTGTGGGTGCAGAGCCCGATGCAGGGCTTGATCTCACAAACTGAGATTGTGACCTGAGCCAAAATCAGAAGTGGGATGTTTAACCAACTGAGCCACCCAGGCATCTCTGAGAGCACTTTATATTACCAGCTTGATGGTTCTGTGATTTCAGATCACAGACCTTGAGTGCTGGTCTGTAATTACGAATTTGAGGTTGTAGTCGTTATTTATCCCCTGCTACCCGCACCAAAATCGCAACAGGCAAGGTTCCTTGCTGCCCATTTCTCTGTGGCGGTCCTACCAGACTCCAGCCTAGGTGAGCCTTAGGCTTTATGTCCAGTCCCCCTCCACTCCCATCAGTTCATGGTCTCCAGAGTTCAACAGAACTCTTGGGGCAAAAGCAGGCTTTGGTGCTGGCTTACCTCACAGCTTTCCTGTTTTCACTTCATTTTTGTGGAGTTTTGCCTACTTTCGTGTCAATGCAGTGATATATTTTAAATATATTATCTAATATTACTTTGTCTTATTCAGCATTTGCATTCGTTTTGTTTTTAGTGAGAGAGAGAGAGAGAGAGAGCACGCGCATGAGTTGGGGAGAAGAGCAGAGGGAGACAGGGAGAGAAAGCAGGCTCCATGCTCAACGCAGAGCCCAATATGGGGCTCGATCCTACAACCCTGGGTTCATGACCTAAGCTGAAATCAAGAATCGGATGCTTAACCGAATGAGCTACTCAGGCGCCCCCGGCATTTGGTTTTTTTGAACCAGGAGTCATTGAGGGTATCTAGACTGCCTTACTCTCAAGAAATGAAGTCTAAACTAGAATTTGTTTCCCTCTGCCCTTGATGTGAGTATTCCTGCTCACACAGCAGTTTGTGCTCCATAAAAAACTATAGGTTGCTTAGTTCTCTCCTTCACACTGTCCTGCAGGGTAATACTCCTGTGGTATGGGTACTGCTACTTGCAAGGTTGGGAATGTACACAAAGAACCCATTTTTTTAAAGTTCTACTTTTCCTCCAAAGTGAGGAATGACTCTGCCATTTTCTTAAATGGCTGTTAGCTCAAATATTTCTTTCTGTTCTTTGATTAGAGATTGCTTTGGTCTGAGATAAGGATTTGGTCTTGGTCTCTTGCAGACCAGAATATTGGGCATTATGTATGCGAGAATAAGCCCCCTTGGCATACCTGCCCTGGCTGTAAGGCACCATCCGTTATGACTTGTCTTTGCCTAGTGATGTGTTTTGTTTTTTAATTTTTAAAATATTTTTTAAAATTTATTTTTGAGAGAGAGAGAGACAGTACCATTAGGGGAGGGGAAGAGAGGGAGACACAGTATCAAAGCAGGCTCCAGGCTCTGAGCTGTCAGCAGAGCCCGACACAGGGCTCAAACTCGTGAACCAGGAGATCATCATGACTTGGGCCAAAGTCAGACACTTAAATGACTGAGCCACCCAGGTGCCCCGCAATGTGTTTTCAACCAAGTACCTGGTGCTTAAAGTTTTGAAGTATCTTTCATTCAGATATACTCTGAAATTGAGCCCTGGAAAATAGGTGCCAAAGACTTACTGTTTGCTCTTAGAGGACACTCAAGGAAGACCTAAATTATACCTGCCAAGAGCCAATAGTGTGCACTCTGCCCTGTCACAATATTGTCATCTTCTGTATTGTTGTGAAAGATGGAGGAGTTACCTGTCAACTTGTCATTTCCACCCCTGATGGCCATTAGGTTTCTACAGAGCCAGCACGTAGATTACTGCCGTCATTTGGCATGCTTGCTGGCATGAACCTTGGCCAAGGAGTTTTTACAATACGTTGCTTTGCACAGGTATCCATCTACCGTGCTGTGCCAAAGGAAACGGACTCTGGAGCCGGTCAGGGAAAGCTGGAACTGTGTTGTTAGGCAAGCCTACATCTTGAAAGGTGATAGCCAGCAGCCAGAGAAACGGACCCATCCCAATGTCATCTGTGGCCCATGACTTGAAGAGATTCTGCCTTCTGGTTTTAAAATCCTTAAAATCAGGTATAAAAAGCAGCATTGTCTTAAAAGAAACGTCTAAGGGGCTGTAGCAGCCAACATATAGGCTGTGTACAAACCTACTCGGTTTGGGGTGGTGACATTTTCTCTATGTGGTAATACGAAGGTTTAACAAGTTTTAAAGGCTTTCCTGATGGAGTTTAAGCTAAAATCTGAAGGGTGAGACTTAGCCAGGCACAGGAAGAGAAAGAATGTTCTAGGCAGAGGGAAGCATATGTGTTTAAGGCCATGGTGGGGAGGGCAGAAGATACAAAGCACTTGGCACAAGGAGCCAAGAAATCAGGATTGGAGCCTAACAAGCAAGAGGAAGCTAAACCTGTAGTGAGCAAAGGAGTACATCCAGCTCTAAAAGAAACCATAAATTAAAACTGAGTATTAGTTGGGATTGTTCTATTTTTTACTCATGAGCACACTAAGACTTAATATGAGTTTAGGGTCAATATACCTAAACATAAATTGTCTAATTCAGGGAAACCAAACATACATATTTAAGATAGCCTAGCTTTTGGTATAGAGCTTACCCAGTATCATGTGAGTGATTCAGAAATGTATTTTATCATATAAAGCAACAAATATGGTCTTGTTTTGGACTACTGATAAAATGACTTACGCTAAAGAGAAAATACGTATTTTTTAAAAATCTTGTACTCAAGGTTTTATTCTTGGCGTATGTTAGAAATGATTTTTTTTCATTTGTCATGCTTAATTGATACTGTTGCAGAAATCCTTTTAGTTGGGCCCTCATAACTAGGTTCAGCCGGAATCATTAAAAGTAACTGGCATTCCTTCATCCCACTAAGGCAATCTAGAAAACAGGCAATAAGGCATGTTTTGGAAGAAAAAAAAAAATACTGCATAGATATTACACTGTAGGAGGAAAAGAAACACAAATAGCTTACATCATCATACTCAAGTATATGACATTGGGAAGGTAACACGCAAAATTCTCTCTGGACTAAAGCATCTGTGTTAGAATGAGGTAGTGAGGGGGAAGACCGAGGTTACGAACGTCCTTCCACCTATGACTTAGTCACTGAAGCCCATCTCTCTCTTAAATACTCATAAAATCAGTATCTCCAGAGTTGTAAAGAAAACACTTTTAGGTTAATGTACAAGCTTATTTGGTTAAGAAGTTCTAGGGGAAGAAAATGTGACATGCAATTAAATGCAACCCAGGCCAAGGAAGAAGCCGACACTGCCTCTCCCATGCATGGAAGGAGATTGCGTACCTGACCCCAGCAGGGTGCCAGTGTCCCTTCAGAGAATGAAGGCCACATAACCCAGACTTGACCTGATTCTACCTCAAGTTTCAGTACTACCAACCAATTACTAACTTTAGACATTTGTTGTGGTTTGTACTGATACAAGTCTTAAAGTTGTCATCTTTAAACTGATTTTAGAGGAAGAGTCTGATAATCAAAGACCAAGGGCCTTTATCAGTTATATAGTGATATGCTGCCTGGATCAAGTAGAAACTATTTCATATCAAAGGCCTTCAATTTTTATGTATCTGTTTAACCTAGCAATACTACTTCTAAGAATTTATTTCAAGAAAACAGTCATCGATGTACACAAGATTCAGTGAAGTGTTGTTTATAACTGTGAAAAGATGCATATAGTCAAAATGTCCAATAGAGGATTAAATAAATTACGGTTCAGCCATACAACAGAATAATAAATGAATAAAAATAAAAGACCATGTAATGACCCGGGAAAGATGTTTACAATATATTGTTAAGTGAAAAAAGCAGGTTACAAAACAGTATGCAAGTATGAGCCCATTTTTATAAAAATATACATATTTAGCAAAGTAAAAGGACTGATGATATTTACCAAAATATTAACATTGGTTATTTCAGCATAGTAGGATGATAGTTGATTTTGCTTAATGCCCCTCCTTTTTTTGCCTATTTGAATTTTCTGTAATGAAGATTATCTTTTAAATGGGAGGGTAGTGAGGGAGTTCTTAACCTCAAATTAGTCCAGATGTGCCCCCAAAGGCGCCTTCTGGCAAAGTAAATATTTCTGTTCAGCCTGTATCTGTGAAATTGCTTCTATCTTATAAATTTGAGTGTCCTTCCAAGATGACATTCAAACTGCCTTTTAGGCAAACTGTACAATAGCAATCGTTGATATTAAACAAAACAAAACAGTTCAATTACCAACAGAAAGGAGGAAATACAAATCCTCACTTTAAAAAAGGAACAACTCGAGCACATACTACTAAATTATACAAAGTCAAACTGTCTTAAGTTTATTGCAGAGATCGAGACGGTGGCGCACTCGGAGCTGGGGCTTCTGTTTCACAGCGTCCGTCCGTCCGTCCGCCATCCGTCCGCAGCACTCACTCTTCTTCACTGCATTCACTCACCCATGCGGAAAAAGGTCTGTGGACACGTGAGGATGTCGAACGCTTCCTGGTTCCCAGAGTGTAACAGGAAACTTGACGTTTCAATTAAAAAGGTAAAATGAGGACATTTACCATCAGACTATAAAATTCCTCTTCTGGAAGAGGATACTCTAGTATTTGAAGAGATGCTTTGGAAAAATCATATAAAAATGAAAGGGGCACCATTTCAAGAGCACTAGGACTACATTAAACTTAAATGAATCCCAACATTCATAATAATGTAGCTCAAAAACAAACCTAGTCCTAACAAAAGCTCCAATAAACTAAAACTATCTTAACAGGCACAATGAACAGTGTAAACACTGTTAAAGGGCACCAAGTTTAATAGGGCAGACAATATTTGCTTCTGCATTCACACTTAATTTTTCAATTACATTTTGTAAAAAATGGTGCTGCTTAAGCTATGAATGTTTTACAAAAAATTAATTTTAATAAATATGGCAAATGCTAAAAATCTAGCTAGGTTACCATGCAAGATATTATATAACCAAGACAAACTCAAATTTATAATAAAGGCAACTTGCATTCAAAATGAACTCTACCCTTATATTTTATTAAAAGGGCAAACATCATGAATTAACCCAGCTGCTTACTTGAATTACAAAAGTAACATGATTCAATATGAAAATAAGAAACTGTCTACAAATCTCTGACAGTAATAAATTGCAATATACAATGCATACAGGAGTCATACAGAGCGACAAACTCTCATACAAAACAAAAATATTTTAATACCTTTAAAATCCAAATTTTTCTTTAAAATCATTCATGAAAAAGATTCTCAAGTCAGAATTAACACCTCAATTAGTCAAGCATCAGGAAGCTACATTACAGCTATTTAATATACAAAGAGACATCTTTCCCCAGTCATTTCCTTCTAATGTCTCTGGTTCCGGAATCGTACAGACTCGCTTCTCTCCACTCCCATTCCACCATTTCTTCAGATCATGAAAACTGAATTTGCTGAACACCAGAAATCTAAGATTAGAAAATTTAAATTGAGCAGGATTTTAAAAATAATTTTCAAATAACATGTTATAAGCATTTAAAGAATAAAAATAGGAGAGGCGCCTGGGTGGCTCAGTCGGTTAAGTGTCCGACTTCAGCTCAGGTCATGATCTCGCGTCTGTGAGTTCAAGCTCCGTATCAGGCTCTGTGCTGACAGCTCAGAGCCTGGAGCCTGTTTCAGATTCTCTGTCTCCCTCTCTCTCTGACCCTCCCCCGTTCATGCTCTCTCTCTCTCTGTCTCAAAAATAAAAATAAATAAACGTTAAAAAAATTAAAAAAAAAAAAAAAGAATAAAAATCGGCAATGAAAAAGAAATCTACTTCCCACTCTCAAATCATTCTCTCTACCCAAGGGAGCTACTTTAATAATTTCTTAATGCATCTCTCTAGAAATCTATGCAGATACGAATATGTGTGTACATATTTAATTAGTAAGAGAATACACAATTATATATTTCGAGAAAGCAATTTTTTAACAACTTTCTTTATCAGGTCCTTAATAATAACAACACAATTGATCCTTGAATAACACAAGGGTTAGGTGAGCCAACCTCTGCACAGTTGAAAATCTTCATGTAACTTCTGACCGCCCCCAAAATTTAATAGCCTGTCGACCAGAGCCTTACTGATAACATAAAATCAATTAACACATACTTTATGTTACATGTATTATATGCTATAGTCTTACAACAAAATCAGAGAAAAGCAAATGTTATTAGGAAAATTATAAGGAAAACACATTTATAGTACTGTAAAAAAAATCCGCATATAAGTGGACTGGTGTAGGGGTGCCTGGGTGGCTCAGTTGGTTAAATGTCCGACTCTTGATTTTGGCTCAGGTCATGATCTCACAGTTCATGAGTTCGAGCCCTGTGTTGGCCTCTGTGCTGACAGTGCAGAACCTGCTTGAGATTCTCTCCCCCCCTGCTTATATGCTGTCTCTATCTCTATCTCAAAAAATAAATAAACATAATAAATAATTAAGCGGACCAGTGCAGTTCAAACCCGTGTTGTTCAAGGGTCAACTGTAATGTGCTGAAATTGACTACCTGCGATAAAAATCAATGGGTACAATCAATTTTTTACAATAATTTAAAATACAAAGAAGGTTGTATTTTACCTGTTGATATGATGTTGTATAAACCATAACATTCTGTTGTTGACCATCTGCAGTTATTAAGCCAGCTGGTAACTGGTTAGCTGGAAGATAAAGTTAAAGCAGGAACAGAATCACATCTACTCTCTCGATCTGAACCTTAGGTCATGCCATTAATGTCTCATTACAATTCTGCCACTAATCAATGTCATCTTGGACAAAATCATAAACCCCCACATTTAGCATTTTAGGAAAAAAAACTCCCTAAAAAGTACATTTTTCCTATTGCAGTTTTCAATTTTCTGAATTTTCATTTCTCCAAAATGTACTTGAGCTGGGGCGCCTGGGTGGCTTAGGCGGTTAAGTATCCGACTCTTGATTTTGGCTCCGGTCATGATCTTGCAGTTTGTGAGTTTGAGCCCTGCATTGGGCTCTGGACTGGCAGTGTGGAACCTGCTGGGGATTCTTTCTCCCTTTCTTTCTGCCCCTCCCTACTCTCTCAAAATAAATAAACTAAAAATAAAGTAAAATTAAATGCACTTGAGCTAACTGCCCATGTGTACAAATCTGCAGAGAGACTGGATGGAGTTTCTAATTCATTAAGTAGATCTACACCATAGGCCTGGCTGGGAGCCACACTTCCATAACTAAGCAGTATATATTTTACGTATGAGAAAAAGAAAATATATGCCTATAAATTTTATATGAGACACAGAGTCACCATAGACCTCTTATTTCACCCGTATGACAATATTCAGGGTTTTTTCTCCAGATTTTTTATTTTTTTTAATTTTCTTTTTTTAATGCTCATTTATTTTTGAGAGAGAAAGAAAGACAGGGCGTTAAGTGGGGGAGGGGCAGAGAGGGAGGGAGACACAGAATCTGAAGGAGGCTCCAGGCTCTGAGCTGTCAGCACAGAGACCGACGCAGGGATTGAACTCAAGGAACGCAAGATCATGACCTTAGCCGAAATCTTGGATGCTTAACCGACTAAGCCACCCAGGTGCCCCCACAAATTTTTTATTTTAAAGTAATGTGTACACCCAACATGGGGCTCAAACTCACAACCCCAAGATTAAGAGTTGCACGGTCCACTGATTAACCCAGCCAGGTGCCCCTATTCAAATTTTTTTCAAAAAACCCATCGGTTCAAATTTATTTAAATCACAGATTTTATATTACAAACTACAATTCTCAATATTCCTATCTCATGTGAAATCTTAAAGCAAAAACTAGGGGCTACTGAAATCAGAACTATGGGTGAAAGGTTATAATGTCGGCAGAATTTCAATCTCTATACTCATCCCTCACTGACTTCAAATATAAGGGCATGAACTAAAGAAGTGCTGTGTCAGAATCCTCAGGGCTGATGGTCCAAAAGTACCCCCACATTTAGTATTAGTCACTGCTAACAAACTACGTGACTTATAAGAACACATTCAGTTGCATAAACGTATCATAACACTGCTTACTAAATGCCTCCTCTGTAAGTTCTTCACTTAATCCATCTGTAGTTGTGACTGCTCCACCAATTCCTTTCTCTCCTTTCATAGCCTGGGGAAGGACAAATCAAAAAAGTAATCACTGGCATTCAAAAGACACTGTTTTCTAGATGAGAATGCTTGTTTCCTAAAATTAGGAGTTTCTATTATTACAAACACTGCACAGAGTATTAACACTTCTGGTTAATTACATACAAAGAGGCCCTTCAAAATGCTAACTTTTTATATAAGCAGTAATCATCACAAGGCAGCGTTAGTAATGACCTAGAAAATCTAAAATATTTACGGATAAAAATAAAATCATTCTAATTCCACACTGCATCAAAAGGAAAATAGAAGTCTATTTACAGATGAAGTAGTCTGTTGAAAAGCACTATAAATATTCAGCCCATAAATCTACTATAAATGATCCAAGTTATCATTTAACTATATACATATAAAGCTCTCAGCCAACTGGACAGTACAGCACTATAATAGCAAGTTTAAGGTTTCAAATTCCTAAATCAAGATTATAGTTTGTACCATAGAGCTCTAAGTTTCCATCCACTTCTAAGGTTCTATGATGCAGAAGATTTGGAAAAGTACTGTGAAGAATTTAACACATTCTCTTCCTACTTTAATCACTCGATGCTAAGTCACTAATTTAATGGGGTTCTAACATTAAAGCTATTAAGGAAGTATTTTGAAAGCAATGTGAATCTGACACCCAAGTGGTAGTGTGGAAATAAATACGCTGATCTCAATTTATTTCCACAAAATTCGTACCACGGGCAAAGATAAACCCAGTAAGAAATGCGGAATAATTTAATCAATAAAAAAGGATAGTTACAATTCCGTTTTTCTCATCTGCAAGGCCTCAAGCTTTGAGATGCTCCCTCTTTTAAATTAATCATAATAACAGCATGTTACCATTGAGTGCTCACGATCAGCCAAGCTAAGTGCTGTAGACTATTTGACTTAGTTCTCTCAGTAACTCTGTGAGGTAGGTGCTATTACTCGTGTCACTTTACAGACCAGGAAACCAAGGCCTAACCTATTGAAATAATCTGCCCAGGGTCCCAGAGGTTACAGGTGGTGGAGCTTGGAACCAGCCTCGGGTGGCCGGAATCCAGAGTCCGTGCTCTTAATCATTACATAACTATGATGTCATTAGTAATAAAGGGAAAAAGAAAGGACTTACTATTTAAATACAGTAATAGAAGTGACCATATACTTCTTCTGATGAATGATACATTTAAAAAGTTAAAGCAAATCGTATATCTTAGTTTCTTAAAAGCAAAATGGAAGACAATTTATTTACCTCTCTGAATTTCTGAAGGTATAATTTTAGAGGTTCTACATAACTGTCGAAGCCTAAGGTAGACATGGCAAAGAGAATATCTTCTCCATTGATTGTCTTCCGTTTCTCCTGATGGCATCTTTCACTTGCTTCAGATGTTATAAAGCTGATGAACTCACTTACACATTCCTGAACACATTCTTTGGCATCTTTTGCAATCTGAAGAAAAAAATCACAGGTAAATCTGCAGGGAATGTAACCACCCCCTTCCTAATAACCTGCAGAAATAAAAGGGTATTCAGAAGACTATAAATTTCAGTTTATGGCTGTTAACATTTAATCTCTGAAACATATGCTAATAACGTTGACAAATTGTGTGCTATCAAAATTCCAACCTTTGGAATGAGAACAAAAACTCGAATACAAGTGAGAGAAGCCTTGACAACTATTCACAGGAAACAGATACAATTTAGGCATAGAAGCAACCACTGGCTGTCCTTACCATCCCATAAAGGCGAACACTTACTAAGCAGGTGCCCCAAGAAAATCAGTCTCCTGTGTATATAGTGTACTGCGGGGCTACACTTAGGGGTCGCTTCTCTGCCCTAGCATTTCTGCAAATAAGGACACTGGAAAATTTTAAAAAGACAAAACACTGAATTCACGTAAGGCTTACAATAGTGACATCTGGCGACATTTTTACTACTGAAGATCCAGAGTGTCAGGTACAGGCTTTGAGTTTATTAAAAAGCCCACCAAAAAGAGGCACACTGGCTACCTCATTATAAAAGCGAGAATTCTTTTAAGGGTGTGGGGTTTCAAAGTAAAGCTAATGAATTAAATTGTACAATTCCAAGTCACTTCTAACAGGAGTAACAAAAATCCTTGCTGAAACATACTGTTTTCTTTCTCCATGCCTATTTTATATCCCAGAGAAAAGCAAACAAGAGCTGCATAAATGCAGTCAGGCAAGATACTATAATGCAAGCTGTATACACAACTTTAGGTTTTCTAGTAGCTAGGTTTAAAAACACAGGTGAGGGGCGCCTGAGTGGGTCAGTCAGTTAAATGTCTGACTTTGGCTCATGTCGTGATCTCACAGTTCGTGGGTTCGAGCCCCATGTGGGGCTCTGTGCTGCCAGCTCAGAGCCTGGAGCCCGCTTCAGATTCTGTGTTTCCCTCTCTCTGTCCCTTCCCCACTTGTGCTCTGTGTCTCTCTCTCTCAAAAGTATATATATATATATTAAAAAAATTTTTTTAAATACAAATAACACAGGTGAAATGAATTTTGAGATTTTATTTAACCTAACAAATCCAAGTTATTATCTAACATTTAAACACAGCATCCATTTTAAAATGGGAGAGATTTTCATTCTTCTTTTCATACGAAACCTTCACAATGTGAAGTATGTTTTACATTTACAGCACATCTTAATTCAGACCAGCCACATTTCAAGTGCTCAATAACCGTACGTGGCCGGTGGCTGAGGCATGCAGCCTTAACCTATTTCAACAACAATCAGCAGCTCTGATTTATTTCCCCTTAAAACATAAGGAGGACCTCTCACATGGGAACTTCTAGGCTTAGCAATGCATATTTTTAAGTTTATTTATTTGAGAAAGAGCGTGCGAGCAGGGGAAGGGTAGAGAGAGAGGGAGAGAGAGAATCCCAAGTGGGCTCCATGCTGTCAGCGCACAGCCCAAGGCAGGGCTCAAACTCACAAACCATGAGATCATGACCGGAGTCACATGCTCAACCGAATGAGCCACCCAGGGACCCCCTTAGTGATGTATTTTAATAATCTATTTATTTGTGATCTTTATTACTTTCACAAGTACTTTATAAGCTGCAGTGAGAAAGTTTATTGCATTATATATAATATAAAAAGTGTGGATTTTAATTCAGACCAAGTGATGAGTAGAGTGACAATGACAGTCTATATGATTGTTTGTCTCAAGACAGAACTACTTAAAACAGAATCCTGCCTGTTAACTTCAAAAGTGTGTTAGTATTTACGATTGTACAAAAATAGCTGCTTCCAAATATAAGGATTTTTCTGTATCAGTCCAAAATGACCCAATTTGGGGGCACCTGGCTGGCTTAGTTGGTGGAGCATGCGACTCTTGATCTCGAGGTTGTTGAGTTTGAGCTGGGTGTAGAGATTCCTTAAAAATAAAATCTTAAAAAAAAAAAAGACCCAATTTTGCTGCAACATTATAGAAGTTACAACTCCATCTGCCCAAACCTGATCTTTTATTTCATTTTTTTGTTTTATTTTTTTTTAATATATGAAATTTATTGTCAAATTGGTTTCCATACAAC
>NC_064809.1:120976814-120988000 GCF_023721935.1 Panthera uncia
CCCTCTTCAATGCCCATCACCTACCCTCCTCTCCCTCCCACCCCCCCATCAACCCTCAGTTTGTTCTGTTTTTAAGAGTCTCTTATGCTTTGGCTCTCTCCCACTCTAACTTTTTTTTTTCCTTCCCCTCCCCCATGGGTTTCTGTTAAGTTTCTCAGGATCCACATAAGAGTGAAACCATATGGTATCTGTCTTTCTCTGTATGGCTTATTTCACTTAGCATCACACTTTCCAGTTCCATCCATGTTGCTACAAAGGGCCGTATTTCATTCTTTCTCATTGCCACGTAGTACTCCATTGTGTATATAAACCACAATTTCTTTATCCATTCATCAGTTGATGGACATTTAGGCTTTTTCCACAACTTGGCTATTGTTGAAGAGTGCTGCTATAAACATCGGGGTACAAGTGCCCCTATGCCTCAGCACTCCTGTATCTCTTGGGTAAATTCCCAGCAGTGCTACTGCTGGGTCATAGGGTAGGTCTATTTTTAATTTTTTGAGGAACCTCCACACTGTTTTCCAGAGCGGCTGCACCAGTTTGCATTCCCACCAACAGTGCAAGAGGGTTCCCGTTTCTCCACATCCTCTCAGCATCTATAGTCTCCTGATTTGTTCATTTTGGCAAACCTGATATTTTAAAAAGATTCTTAATTCTACTTTATCTGCTTCAGGTGGGGGAGGGGGAAGCACCGGGGGCTGCGGGAACTGAAAATGGAATACTGTCCAGTAACTAAGGGTGTAGAACTGAAAAAGAGAAAGAGAGACTAAAGGACTGAAAACAATAGCTGACTATATACAGAAACTGTATATACATATTCATGCAGTTTACATTCCCCTTTCCCCTGGAAAAAGCAAGCCGGGTAAAATGTCTCCCCTGCATTACCTTTCCCGTTTGAGGTATGGCGTTTTTCATTATCCTTGCTACGTTTGCAATTGGAAGATATATATCTTGTTCTCTGAAACTTTCTTTTGAACCATTTGTGTCTTCATGATCATTCATGCTGTCCTCCGTATCTAAAGAAATAAAAAGAACTCAGGTTTAACGTTTCTCACAACCTTTACTTCGTCGTAGAGAAGACTACCTGAAACAATCTAAGTTCAGAACATCCTGGTTCATTTCTTAGGCATTTTTAGGGAGGAGGGTAGCAGTTCTTTTCACGGTTTTCTCATAGCCATAACCAAACCCACTCCTTAATTTCCAACCCACTGCCTCAAACACTTTTGTCCTCAGATCTGCCTACTAAAAACCTCACCTATCCATTCTCCAAAAAGCTCAGAAACATCTCCACAGCACCTTCAGAAGTGATCTCTCCTTTCACAAAAATATCACAGGATTGCTCTGTGTTTTTTCTGACACATTTTAGAATTCTTTTTATTTCTCATCCTCCCTATTAGATGTTTGCTACCAGAGGCCAGGGATCAGCTTTGTGTACTTCCTAGAACTTGGTATAGCATCTTCCATAGAAGGGGTACTCAGAAATACTTATTACATAACTTAGCTGGAAAACTTACAGACTATGACTGAGGGTTCCTTTCATATTGCTAGATTAGGAGGTTATTTATATGTTTACCCAAGGCCAAGTTTATACAGAATGGAAAAGTGGCCTTGAATATTACTGACCCAATTAGGTTGATACTAAGTTTTTGAACAAAGCTATTGCACCGATCCAGCGATCTTACAAAAAGCGAATTCTCAAATTGTATAGATTTAGATATAACTGAAGCTTTCACAATACCAGTAATATCCTTTTATGACTAAATACAGTATCTTGTAAGTAAACTTCCCACTATTTATGTGTATTAAAAAAGAAAGGCACTTAAGCTGATTCAAGTTACATTTTTATGTGTGTCTGTCTTAGGATGAGGTAACTTCTCACCCACCCCCAACTGCCTTCTAAAAAAATATATCTTAGTGTTTTTTAATCTTACACATCAGAATGCCACAAAGTAAATTACTTCTCACAGGCCGACATGACACTGCCATCCTAATAGCTGACACAGATCAAACTTAATACTTAATGAAAAACAAAAATAAGTCTGTTCGTAACTACTAGAAATATAATAGCTAGCAACTCACCCTCTAAAGAATTTTTTACTGTATCAACTGAAAAAGAATGTGCCATACTCAGTACTTAAGTAGGACATCAGTAACACATTTTTAAAGAAACGGTACCAGTTTTTAAAAGGCATACTTTATTTATAGAATTCTTTTCTAGAACTCATCATTCTTTTGAAGACTATTTCTAATAAAAAAAGCATGATACATCTTCTTAGACCATCACTGACCTTTGACACAAGATTGCTAACTTTCCCGTAAAGACCCAAGTAACCTACAACGTGATGGTAGTATGATTTCCACTAAGTTACTTCTGCCAGTCAGTGTTTTACTCGTAGCTTTCCTACCATCGTGGGGCTGTATCACATAGTGGCTTCCCCCGATGTAGTCCGCAGAGATGCCCAGCTGAGAAGCGTCTGTTGTAGCACTGTCGCCATCCATCTACGAGGAGAAAAAGGTTTGCAATACCCTTCAGTAAAACTTGTATTAAAAAAGCATACTAGATTCAATCCTCATAAGCTGTCACAGGGTGGGTCAATTAGTTTTCAAGTCCTTAAGCTTACTAAAAGAAAACATTTATATTTCTTTATTTGGAAACCTTTGGATAATTTCCCAATGATTCAAAATTCCCCTATCCACCCTCCATAAGTGATAAGCACAAGACCGACGGAGAAACAAAACGAGGAAATGAATCTAAAACACACAGCTCTTTCTTTTCAATTCCGTAAGCCTCACGTATAGTGCAGACAACCCCGACTTAGAACCTAGCTTATCCCTGGAATGAAAAGCAAAGCCAAAACCAGCTCAGCAGTCACCTACAAGCACCCGTGTCCATCACTTTCCACTCTCCTGCTACAGTAAAGCCTGTTATCCCTACACAAACCCTCTTGCGCCTGCTGCAAACTGTCTCTGCTGTCTCACAGAAGTTCAAGGGACAATGTCTTGATTCAAACTGTCGTCTGGTATAGGAAGCATATGGATTCCTTGCACACATCTGTACCCATGCAACCCGAAGGCACACCCCTTTTTTTTAACTTTATTTTTTATTTTTTAAAATTTACATCCAAATTAGTTAGTATACAGTGAAGCAATAATTTCAGTAGATTCCTTAATGCCCCTTCCCCATTTAGCCCATCCCCCCTTCCACAACCCCTCCAGCAACCCTCAGTTTGTTCTCCATGTTTATAAGCACACCCATGTTTTGATGAGGCTGTCATCTCTAAATCTAGTCAACAGTTTCTCCCGCCCTCAAACTTTAGATCCTTTAAGGACAAAGAAAAGGAGGGGTCAGGGAGATTGGACATCTACATATAACCATAGACCAGAATGAGAATTAAAGTGACTTTATTTTAAAAGAAGCCTGCTTAATTAAGTTTGCTCAAAGCTAAAAGAATTCTAAGAGGGAAAATCTAGAGAAAACAACCCTAACCCTGAACTGTCTCCATTCCATGTCACCAACATAGCAAATCCTAGAAGTCTTTCTGCTTTGCAAATAATACTATTCAAAGCAGGAAGGGACTGGCTATTTGTGCGTAGAAAAATTTTAAACGCATTACCTGAATAAAAAGTGTAGCAAAAATTAAATACAATCTCTACATGCTTTCAGACCAATCCAAAAGAGACACTTGATCCTAAAGGATTCTCAAGGCCTAGGACTTAATGTTTTGACTGCACTATTTAAGCCCTTGTGTTAACATGTCTTTTCCATCTCTGTTAGATTTTCATCTAGTAGTAAAATAACCAAGCTAGTTTCCACATCTTCAAAAACATGGCATTTCTTTGATGCATCTGTTGACTGTGGTATCTAATTTAATTGTAGATAAAGATACATTTCCATAATTTATATAATTTTCTAAGGGGCTAGAAAATAGAATTCACCTGCCTTTAGTAATTTGTGCAAGTACCTATTATTAGGTATCAAGGGTCCCTGTTTATTGATGACACTTCTTAGTGTCTTCTAAGAAGTGGTAAACAACAGGCAGTGAGCTCTGATTCGGACTCTTCTACTGATCCTGAAAACAGCATCCCTACCCATTAAATGTATTTCTATATAAAATGGAAATAATACCACCTTCCCCATCTTAAACAGCTAACATGTGAAACATTACCCCAAAATAAAATGCTATCTTAATTCTAAAATGCTAACAAGATACTAAGAGAGTGATCCTTAATAGATATGGTGATGGATTTATTAGCCATAAAGACAGCTCAATGAGGATATCTGTGAATTGACTAGTTTTTTCCAGTGCCCTAAGGGAGATTAAGGGAGATCAAGGTTACGGAGAAAGAACCAAAGTGGCTGTTTCAGAATCTACAACTGGAAAAAAAATCTTTGCGGGGTGGAATATGAGAGATTAATTAATTTATAAACACACATTTTTTAATATTAAAAAATATTAAAGGCATAAAGTTTAAATCACATTATCTTCTCATGCACTGGATTAGCAGCAAGATTATCATTTGGATTCACAGCATTAGCCACTGAACGGCAGTCTTCCAAGAAATACTTCTGAAAGTATTTCAGACTTGTCAGAATGAAATAAAGGGAACTTGCTACGGGGCTATGTCTGGCGCGTGGCTCAGGGTGTTCTCAGGAGGTGGCGGGTCCCATCCACCCTGAGGGCACTGGCTTAGCTGTGTCTTTGGGTCTGCAGGTCTTAGCTTTTCTGTCATTTCACCACACCTCTGTCTTCCTCTCCTCTATCTTTCTACCATGAAAATCCTACCCCATACTTTAATCCCAACGTTCCCCCATCCTCCTGAAATCTTTCTGATAAGACCCCATTTTGAAGCCTAAAATTAGTGTCCCCTTCTTTGAATCCCCAAGGCAACTTAGTACCTTGTATTCAACAAATTAGCCTCATCTTTGATGCTTATGCTAGCCACTCATATATATGAGGGGGGAAAGGAGGCAGGGAAACTTGCTAGATACATCCCAAAGGCTTTTTCAAGGTCTGAACTTCCTTTAAAAATATACAAAATAGCCTGTAGATTTTAAGCAAGCCAGTTAACAAATATTTACCAAGCAAGCACGTGGTATTTATCAGGTCCGTGCTATGTGCTGGTGACGTAGCAGTCAACAACACAGACAAGATCTCTGTCCTCATCTTGCAGAGAAGACAAATATTACGTAAACTAGTAGCAGGGGGAAGGGCTGGGGAATGCAGTCTATTAATACTTCCAAGGCCCAGGCTCTGGAATCCTATCACCTGGTTTGAATTCCTTCCTACTTACTTGCCATGAGATCTTGAGCACGTGGGATGAGACAGGACTCACCATGGAAGGACTTAGCATAGTATAATAGCAGTACTCAGTAAATGTTATATATAGCTATTAAATAATGACAATTAACTAACTGCTAATGCCAAATGCTAAGGAAAACAAAGGTGTTGTGTTACATGCTTTGAGAGCTTACTGCAAAAGGGACCGCACCAGTCTGGGGAGTCAAGGAAGCAGTCATAGGAAATGAAATTTCAACGGAGACTGAAAGACAGAAATCAGTTAGGCAAAGAAAAATGGGAGAAGAATGTTCCAGGCAAAGCAAACACAAAATATAGTACTGGTGAACTGGAATGAACTAAGTAGAGGCTAGAGCAAGCAGTGCCTCGTGAGTCAGAGCGAATCAAAGGGGAGTTTTAGCGGAATTGTGCAAATCAGATTTCTTTTTCGCGGTATCACTCTGGCTATAGTCCGGTGTAGAAATGGACAGAGGGGAGCAAGAATGGAGGCAGAAGACCAGTAAGGACCATGAGGCTGCGGTCAGCGCATGACTTCAGGCGAGACGATGAACATTCCCCGTGTCTGGTCCTAGACAACAGCCCTGGGGAACAAGGGGAGCAGAGGAAAGAGCCTTGTAGGAGGTCAAATCGACAGTCCTGGTGACGGACTGAAAACGAACCGGAGGAAGGCCCGAGAGGACGCTGCTGGAATGGCTGCAGCTGGGGAGACAGACAGTGGGAAGGGCGGGGAATAGAAGCGCTGAGCCACGAGAGGAGCGGAGCTGCGGCTGGTGACCACGAATGTGCACTGGCACCAGGATGTCCAGTCGTGGCACATCTGTACCTGGTGTAAGAACAGAGAAGCTGAAGTGTTGGGCTTTATCCAGACAACGAAGAGGGAAGAGCATGTAGGAGAGTGACAACACATGGGTAAAATGACAAATCATTAGATCCAGAAGAACTAATAAATATAGACAAAGAGTAGTTCAGTCTCATCAAATTAAGTTTTTCTTAATGTTTATTGATTTGAGAGAGAGTGCGTGCGCACAGGTGGGGGAGGGGCAAAGAAAGAGGGACAGAGAGAATCCCAAGCAGGCTCCGTGCCGTCGGCGGGCGCTATCCCAAGAAGTGTGAGATCACAACTTGAGCCACCGAGGCGCCCCTCCCGTCAAATTAATTTTATTGACTATTCTAATTACTTAGTTGAACTGATACTGTTTTCTAGAATATTACGTGAAATAGCTGGCTAGTACATGTTCATTCTGTAATTTTGTGATACAGCAGTATTTAAATTGTATTAATAATTTGCACAAATGCAGGAAACAGTTCCCTCCTTAGTATGTTTAACATTTATTGAACAGTTTCTAAATATCTCATGCAGTCAGTGTTCACAACCCCACGAAACAGATGAGGAAATTGAGGTCAGGGAAGGCTAATGACTTGCCCAAAGGCGGCACAGTAAATGGGAGTTAAATCCAGAGTCTCAGATGCCAAGTACTTTACAGTACTTGTTCCTGCTAGTTTTTCCCATAGCCCATCAGCCTAAATCTTGACTTTACCCTCTCTCAATTCTAGATCTACTGACCTCATGTATTAAAGACATTTAAAGCTGCGTCTCGAGCCAGGACAGTATCTGTGAGGTGTAAGCCATGCACCTGGTTTTGGGTTTGTGATCAGGACAGACCTGATCTCTCAGGATAGACCACCAGGTTTTGTGTCTTTACTTACCATCCTCTTTGTGCTTCAACTTGCCCATTTTTTAAATGGAGTTGCTATGAGAAGTGAATTTATTATATAAGAAATACTTAGCGAAGTGCAGGATACGTACTAAGAACTCAACAAATGTAACCTAGTGTTATTTTTGTCCCTTCAGATACAGCTCTCACCCTTCTTTCTAGGCATGTTTTCTCTCTCACACAACCACTGTCACCTGTCCTCTGGACCAATGCCTTTTTATCTCTCTGAGGAGAAGAAATGACAAAAAGATTCCTCCCCTCTAACAGATCTTCAGTCCTCCTTGACCAGCTTCTTCACTCTTTCTTAAACATGCTTAGTCTCCCCCACTGAACACACACAAGTACGCACAGACTCGTAAACCGTAATTCTGCTCCACACCCTTGTCTAGCTATCATTTTCCCCCTGATGGTCCTCATGCACCTTTCCATTCCTAAACCCCCGGACATGTGCTTCTCCACCCCACCATGACACCGAAACTGCTCTTAAAGCTGCCAATAATCGGGGGTGCCTGGGTGGCTCGGTGGGTTAAGTGTCCAACTCGCAATTTCAGCTCAGGTCAGTGCAGAGCCTGCTTGGGATTCTCTCTCCCTCTCTCTCTGCCCCTCCCCCACTCCCTCTCTCTAAAAATAAACAAACTTAAAAAACAAAAGTTGCCAATAGTCTTGCCTTCATCCTACCTGCCTGTTGTTAGTGGTGCTGCCCACTGTGGACCACACACTCACACATGGAATTCTCTTCTCCCTTGATTTCAAAAGCAATGTTCTTTCCTGGTTTGTTCCTCCCCACCTCCCAATTGTTAGTTTCATCCCAGGTTATGTTTTCTCTCTCTTCCCTCACTCTCTTAAGGAAAACTCGTTAAATATCACTTCTGTGCTTAGAAATCCTAAATCTCCCACCATATCCTGCCTGCCGCTCCAGCAGGCCGTGCCTGTAGAACGTGTCTGATAGCCCATCACTGCCAACTTAAGGTTTTGGAAAAGGAAACTCACCCTCCCCGTGTCCTGCAACGAGACAATGGACAAGAACTCCTTGATCTCCTTTTCACAACTTCAATCCCACACTCCAGGCTAATTATACCCATGCCATCTTACGTTCTTGTCTCCTGTAAGTTCCACCTGAACTGTTACCTCTTTTAATAAGTTTTGTGGATGTGCCCAGCCATTTTCTGTTGCCACTGGATTACGACCCACCGTACCTGGGTACATACTGTTTTAAGACCGATCTCTCTATATATAAGAAACACCGTTTCTACAGCTCTTGAACCTATAATGGTTTTAAAAGTCTTCAGCATCAAATCCAAACCTAGGTTTTCATGGCTTTACACGAGCGGATCCCCCATTTAACCTAACTAAACTTGTTTCCAACTCTATCTTCAGGGCTGATAAAAATCTTAGTGCTAGAATGTGCCTTATTTAAGGATCACCAGGTACAGCTCTTTTATTTTAGGAGTGAGGCATGAGTCACGGCTCAAGGAAGTTGTGACGTGCCTGACATCACAGATGTAGTATCTCTCACTAGATTATCCTAGGATTTTCCCACTTGGACCATGCAGATCTACTCCCCGTCCCCTAAACAGAAGTTACTAATCCCTGCTTTCAGGCTTTTGCTTTTGGTGATAGGCACCTATCCAAACTCCACTCAGCCTTCAAGGCTAGGTCCCTGACATTCCCAGCTACCCAGACTGACCCCACCTGTGCTACCTGTGTCTCTTCACCTGTGCTACCCTTAAAACCAGCATCTTCCCTTCCCTGCATAATGTCCTCTAAGCATTCAGTTCCATTAAAGCCCTTCCAGCAAAACAGCCTCTTAAGAGCTGGGACAAGCTTTTTATCTTGTAGCCTCCACAGCACTTAGGGGCCCACAGGAAACAATACATGCAAGTCACTAAAAAGAAGGAAGCAACAGGAATGAGTAGGTACTGCCTGTCTAGACTTGAAAGGCATTCATTCTACCTGGGACCTCCAATATACATCCGTTATAATTCTGTTCCCAGCTAATTACTGTTCAAATCTAATTAACAACCAAAATGGTAAAACGTACTTACTGTTATGAAATACTGTCAGAACCGTGTTGCCAGTGGTATTCAGGAACACCTGTCTAAAAGGTGTCTAACCTTCGCCCAATTTCAACCTAGAAGATAAACATCCATTAGTAGTAACAACGTATAGCCTACAGGCTTCCTTCCTAGTAAAAATTTAAAAGGCATGTATAATTTCGTCTACTATTCTTATTCAATAGAGTGCAAAAAAGCAGGCACCCAATAAAGGTTTCTTAAATTGGCAGATATATTTTGGAGACTTTGCAAAAAAGTTAATTCTATGGCAGGAGGAATTGCTTTTCTAACATAACCCTGAATTTAGTCATGTTCATCATAAATATTCATCACAACACCCAGATTATATGCCAGAGACCAAAATTTACACATCTAAATTATTCAAAATATTAACACTCAAGACACAAATGCCCCAACTTAATTTCTTGGTGATGATCTTAATATTTTACAGTGCAATTTAGGAGTCCAAAAACTCAAAAGGGGAGAAAAATATCTCAGAATACAATGCTTTTAAATTAAACACCTCAGATTATACTGAAAGAAGAAACATGCTGCCCAGAAAGCATACATGGAACACGATCAATTAAGACCTTTATTTATCATTTTAAAGCACCACCATTTTAGACTAAAATTGCATCTGAATAGCACTTCATTTTCACTGCAAAGCATAAATAGCTGAATAAATTGGTATCAATTACAATGTTACAACCTCCATTTCTCATTTGTTCTTTTCCTTTTTTCAAGTGAAGCAATTAAGTTGGGGGGAGGGGCAAAACAAAAACATTTCCTTTCAGTATTAATTTTAAAGGAAGAGAAAATAATGATATGCATTCAAGCACGAAATCTAGTCAACAGAAGAAAAAATTGTAGCCACTGAATTGAATTCTTTAGATGTCAATCCAGGCAGCAAAGGCAGGATGACATTGTCTATTCTGCTATAATCTTAAAAGCAATGTCTAATTTCTTCTTAAATATTGCCCTCTTTCTAACCCCCAAAACTGCCCGGAGAGTCCTTCCTTGTAGCTAGAAGCGTGTTTTTTTTTAAGGGTGTCTTTGAGAAAGAAAATCCCCTGAACACTTAAAATAATAGAGCTATATATATTTATGTGTTTTGCTTGGGGGGGGGGGGGGGATGCGGGGGACACACCTCATCACACTCACCCAAATAGTTGACTCCGTATGTATTTAGATTCAATACATTAAAGATAAACACTGTCACCTCATATGGTATATATTTTCCTAAAGGCAGGTTATGATATATGTGAAAGCTCAAGGGAATGCATACATCTGTTTAATGTTTGAAGAAATGCAAATTTGTATCCAAGAAAAGCAGCAGACCCTTCCTCCACCCTCCATTCTTTGGCATCAACAACCAGAGTTTTGCATCAATAGAATCCTTAAATTAAGCTACAGGAGCAGTGCGGGGAAGGAATAATTGCCTTTTAAGGCATTCTAGTTAAACTTTCAATACTTTACAAATAAAACCCCTATTTATTAGTGCCACTTATATCGATCAGTTTATCTTATCACTTTATTTTGCCGATTACTTTCCATACTAAGAAAGCCCAAACCACCCCAGTGATTCGGGGCACGAACCGTGGCACCGTGGGAGTCCATGCGGGTTAGTAGGATGCTAATCTTTTTAAAGGTCGTATGCTAGCTAACCTTGTTTAATTACCTTGTTACAGTACTTTGGGCAAGATTACGACTTGTGGGTGCTCTCTAATTCTTTGTTCTCGAAGACTACTACTGCTCCTCAGGCCCGGCAGATCCTCCCCGCCTCCCACCGAAGATTAAAACCTTAGTCCAATCCGAAAGGCTTCCTTCCCACCTTCGGGGCAAGTCCAGGGACCGCAAGCCGCCAGATGGCTGCATTCTTTACGTGTAAGCCAGACTGCGGGGAAACCAAATCCACTCCTTCCTCCCGGGGACCTCGCTTCCTCCCCACGAAGGTGCGCGGGCTGGCCCCGGCCCCACCGCCCGGCACGGCCGACTGTCAGTCCCGCCGGTGCGGGGCGGCCGCCCCTGGCGCGCATCCCCCGACTCGCCCGCCCAGGGCCCGGGCCCGCGCCCAACGCCTGCCGCCCGCCCGCCGCGCCCGGGGCGCCGGGGCAGACAAA